>NW_027638655.1:0-14260 GCF_951216825.1 Electrona antarctica
TTGGACTGGAGGGGGGGGGTCCTCCTCGTAAAAAAATTGTGTCAGCGAACATGCGGATGTCTGTACGTCCTCATTGAACTGGACGACTCCCCCCAATTAACGTCATCCCCTTTGGCAAAAGAAATGCCTTCATTACACAGAGAGACCGGGGCGTATAACGCATTAAGATCTGCAGGCCGATTCTATACAAATGTCTTCTAAATCCTAAAGAGTTTTATGAAATAAATGTATGTTGCCATTACAGTGGTTCTCAAACGTTTTCATGTCAAGGACCCGCAAAATGATATGTATTTGGCCGTGGACACCCATCTCTCAAAATATGTTCCAGAAGCACAGAATTGAGTAAAAAAAGATTTGCACATATTTTCAAGATTTTTCAAAAATAGCAGATCTACATGCTCGAAGCGCGTCACTTTGTGCCATGTGCTATGAGCTTGTAGATCTGCTCAATTTGAAAAATTGTGAATAGCGCAGATCAGTGAGCTTGTAGATCTGCTATTTTTGAATAGCCAGTTAAAGTAACGGTTAAAGTGGTTAAAATCTAAAGTGGACAGAGATGATTTTCCCGGTCTTAATGGGATAAGAGTTTTGACAACACGGCGGCACGAGGCTATGTTCCGATTCCCGCTGAGGCGCTTCCTTCAGGACGTCCAAGTCCAAGAGAGGAAGAGGATTTTTTGGTGAGCAACAACACATATACTTACACAAAAAGACAAATGTATGCACTCAAATACCACCGGTTTTGTAGTCAATGCTCTCGCTGCACCACACACAATTAAAGTCCCAATTAAGAGCCATTATGGGTTTTCCACTAGCAGCGACCACAAGGCAGAGCACAGCTCGATCCGCGGCCACTACATTGTGGGCTACACAGATGTCTCCTGTGCTGTCATCCAGAGGAACTCAGACGGATCCGCAGAACTTTATGATCATAATTACTGATCAAAATTAACCCGGTGAGACCGGGACAGCTGCCGTGTCACTTTATAGACGTCGTCGACCATCACTTAAAACCATTTATTTTATTATACTTTGGCTGTTTTAAAAATAGCAGATATAAAAGCTCATATATAGCGCAGCACGAAGTGATGTAGATCTGCTATTTTTCTTAATTTTATTTTCATTTTCTTTCAAAGCGAACGACATATTTTGATGGCGGTACTCCGCAGCCAAATACACATCATTCTGGGGGTCCTTGACATGACAAAGTTGGAGCACCCAAACCCTATAGCAACATATCTTTTTCAGAAAACGTTTTTTTTTTTTTTTTTTTTTACAACACATTTGTAGAATGTGCCTCATATCAGGTCGAAATGGATTAAAGTGGAGCAGCAGTCCAAACTCTGAAGACGGCAATAAAAAAAAGAAAAAGTTTTGAGTGTTTCCAGTAAGTGGAGACTATCAGAGTGATAAGTGCATGTGAGGTATTCTCTGTGAAAAGCAAGACGACATTCAGCAGGCCAGTTGGGGAAGTGGAGAGAAGCAGCCTCCATAAATCAACCTCCTTCCTGTGTTCCACATGCACAGTGACAGAGACACGGCACGCAGCACCACCACCACCACAAGAGGGCGGCATTTCCCCTGATATCTGCCAGCACCGACACCCCCCCCCCCCCCCCACACACACACACACACACACACACACCAATAATAACTTCAATGTGAAATGAAAGCTCTCATTTCCGTGAGCCTCTCTCTGTCTCTCTCTCTCTTCGCCACATATTACAACCTCGACACCATTTGCCTTTGTTCTTATCATTTTTATCCCACTATTTTGTAACCCATTGTTTTCACCCAGTGTCAATGTAATCCTGGGCACTATACACTCCCTCCGCCAACCTGGGGAGAGCAACGGACTGACTCATGCTTCCTTCAATGCATGAGCATCCAAGCCGCTTCTTTTCACCTGACAGGAGGGGGCAGTTTCCCCGGGTTGGACATTAACGCGTGGAAGGAACATGTTATTCCGACCAGGTCCTTTCCCCTCCATCAGGCGCCCCGGCTGGCCAGGGGGAGGCAGTTTAGAGACCAGGATTACTGCATGTTTTTTGTGAGGGTATACCTACCCTAGGGCAGCCTTTGTATAACTTGTGTTCAGCATTCACTCTCCACACACACACACACACACACACACACACACACACACACACACACACACACACACACACACACACACACACACACACACACACACACACACACACACACACACACACACACACATGCACACACATGCACGCACGTGCGCGCGCACCCACCAGTTCAACGCGAGTGTGTCCCTGGCCTAGAGCAAAGCAAAGGGCCAGAAAGTGTCATGTGTTTCCGCTCCTCGCTTCCCATCCTCTCAGCCTTTAATGAGAGAGGAGAACATTCTCACTTGGCCAAACAGTCCTGTGTTGTGGTAGGATTTAAGTCCAGAGGTGAGCGGCCAACAACAGCCTGTGGACATGCAGCTGTGTGTGTGTGTGTGAGGAGCTGACCTCGTCATCAGTCCCTGGGGTCAGCGCACTAGGTCGGGTCAAAGGTCAAATAAGTTCACTCAAATTTCACGCAAATACACCCACACCTATACCTACCTACCTACCTACCTGCCTGCATGTGCACATGTAGGTGTAGCCCCCAGCCAAGACCCAGACCACATGTAGGTGTAGCCCCCAGCCACGACCCAGACCGCAACAGCCCTGCCAATCGGACTCAGCCATATTGGCATGACAGGTGGTCTGGCGAGTGGGAGGCCCGGGTTCAATCCCCACTTCCACGCAATGCTACACACTGTAGGCACACACACAGATGGGAAAATGACATTCACGCAAAGATGCACAGACAGACAAACGTGCATATACATATGATATGATATGTGCATGTAGACAGATGCCAGGTCATGGTTGGCCTTGGCATCCTATAGTATACTGTAGTTTCAATGTACAGATTATTGAGGGGGGGCTACTGTATTGTAGGCCTACTGTTAGACTGATGATGGTTTACCTATGATCCTAGATGACTATTTCTATGCATTTGATATTACCTTGTGTTGACCTTGCTTATTGTAAATCACTCTGGATTAAGAGCATCGGCTAAATGCTTAAATTGTAAAATTGTAAATTGTATGCACGCATGCACGCACGCACGCACGCACACACGCACGTACACAAAACTCTTCCAATTCCCATCCAGTCTCATGCCTCGAGGAGGAACACTTTGTGCATACTGTTTAACGGCATCATGGCTGCATTTATCTCGCGAGTTCAATCATCTATAAGACCATCAGATGATGTGTGAACCCAGAGCCACGCACACACGCACGCACGCACGCACGCACGCACGCACGCACGCACGCACGCACGCACGCACGCACAGTTCAATCATCTAAGACTTAGTCTACATCAGATGATGTGTAAAGCCTGTAAAGCCAGAGCCAAATATACGACGCCAAATGTCATGAACTTTAATTGATGAAAGGAATCTTTATTCGTGGTCATAAAACTTGAATTATTTGAATATTTCAGAGCTTGTAAAGTTGTTTTTGTTTTGATCGTGGACTAATATTTTGTGTGACGGCGAGTCCAATGCATATCTATCATATTTCAATGGGAACCAACCAACTTCCCTATTTTTTGATCTCATCGAGTTCTTGCTATTGGATAATGAAACGGGCAAAGTTCAAAATGTGTTTTGCATGTTCTGTAAATGTAGTGAGTGTTGTTGTGATTAACGTAAAATTTATTTATTTTTATTTTCCAACTGACTGACTGAATCCTCTTTGTCTTATATTTTATATTCATCTTTTTCTGAGTGTGACTTTGAGGAAAGTATCGAAGGTATTGTGCAATTTTATAAATAATAAAGACATTAACTCGAGTCTTAGGCTATTCACAAATAGCCTATAGATCTGGTAGTGTTCACCGGAGAATAGGGCTTTCACTTCTAGTGATTTTTACTAGTTTATTTAAGTTTCTTTTAAGTACATTTAAAAACTGTGTACATTAGTGACTATAACTATAATCTAGCTCTAGCTAAGTATTTTCTTTTAAAAATAAAAACGTTTTTTTTCCTTCTTATATCAACTAGTCAACTATAGTACCAACGAGGTCAACTAGTCGACTAGTTGAATAGTCGACTAGTTGCTAAAACGCCCTATACCGTAGAATAGGGGGTGACAGGGTTCATGTGTGGTTGAAATCAGGCAGAGATCTAGACCCAATTCCCAGATATTCCCAGTTTTAAAGTATTTCTGAAGGCTATATATTCCACGTGAGCGGATAGCGGAGCAAAGCAGAGCAAATAAAGATCTGTTTCCCCGAGTCAGTGCATGTGTGCTCCTGGAACAGACAACAAGAGCACATCTTGTGATCTCAGACTACAGTCAGATCTGTGTGGAATCAAAGAAGTGCAAACGTACTGTACACCAGTGTTGATTTCCTCGACTAAAACTATGACGAAAAATCATAGTTTTAGTCCACTGACGTCCACTGACGAAAGCTGAATGGAAACTAAATGAAAACTAAGCTATGATGACTAAAACTATAAGATTAAATATATTGTCAATTTCATCAACAACAAATAAAAACTAGACTAAAATGTTATAGGAAGGGACTATAGTGGACAAGAGATCCAGTATAAGTCATTTTACACTTGGTTGCAAGCTGAGAATAGCAGATCTACTATCTAGTAGTAGATCGGCTATTTTAACTATTCAAAAATGTTTTTCAAAATAGTAAAAAATGGCAACGTAGTTTAGGGATAAGGGGTGGACGAAAATAGAGCCCCTGCATGACTAAAACTAAAATCAAAATTTGCTGTCAAAATCAACCCTGCTGTACACCCTGAAGGAAGGGAGAAATCGTCTCTGTCGGGTGGAAACCATCATTCTGTCCAAAACTGTTACTTTTCAAGGATTGAAATTCCAAAAAGTACATCAAAAGTAGCAGATGAACAATTAATCCATTTAGACCTGAGCTGGATTCTACAAAATGTCTTCGAAATCTTGACGGTTTTCTGAAAACCCATATGTTTCTATATCAGTGGTTCTCAAACTATTTCATGTTAAGGACCCCTAGAATTAGATGTAATTGGCCTCCGACTCCCATCTCAAAATATGTTGTTCCAGGGACCCCCCCGGAAGCAAAGATTTGAGTTAAAAAACGTTGGCCCGCCTGGGCCATGGCTCAGTGGTCCAGGCACCTTGGCTGGTAATCCAGTCTGGCAGTGTGCCGCGGGTTCGACTCCCGATCCCGACGGCCTTTACTGCATGTCTTCCCCCCCCATCTCTCTCCCCATTTCCTGTCAGCCTACTGTCTGTCCCTCCATAAAATATATAAAATAAAGGCGAAAGCCACAAAAAAAACATTTATAAAAAAGAAAACGTTGGCCCTGAAAGAATATAATATATTCAAAGATTTGCACCACATTCTCACGATTTTTCAAAAATAGCAGACCTACAAGCTTGTAGCGCGGCACTCGGTGCCGCGCTGTGAGCTTGTAGATCTGCTATTTTTCAATAGCTAAAGTATAACATAATGCTAGGAAACAACAAAAGGGGTTCCCGCCCAAAATGGCCTGTAGATCTGCTACTGTTGATACTTTTGCGTGTCGCTGTTTATCATCAGATCAAGTAGGGATGTTAATTTACAACAAAGAATATCCCACAAAACCTTAAAATAATGGAGATAAGAGGCTTCTTCCAGACAGTTTAGAGACGACCAGCCGAGGAGTAATTACCAATATGATGTCCAATATATGAGAAATATTTAACATTTCAAATTGCATTACATTCATCATTGCGTTCTCTTACACCAGCGATCCAAGTCCAATTATTAACAATAATGATGTGTAATAAGAGTAGCTCGTGAGGAAAAACAGTGCACTTATTATGTTTAATATTTCCCAACGGCGTAACCCTGTACTGACGAGTTAACAGCTCTGTATGTGACCTGTGGTCGTTTGCGCCCAACGTGCACGTGAGAGCCGGACGGACGTGCACGTGGGTGGGAGCGCCGAACACATGCATGCAGCACCCGGGAGAAAAAAACCCCCCAATGACGGAATATTCCAGAGTCAATGAACTGTCTGGGCCAGACGATGTGCGTCTGGGAGGGGGAGGAGAGGGGGTTCTTCTGTGCGTGAATGAATGAGGTGTTTCGTTCTAAAGTGGGCCATAATCGGACCCCTCTGGGGAGAACAGGCGAAGAGCGCTGCGTGGAAAATGTTCAGCACTCAGTCAGTCAGTCAGTCAGTCAGTCAGTCAGTCAGTCAGTCAGCCAGCCAGTCAGTCAGTCAGTCAGTCAGTCAGTCAGTCAGTCAGTCAGTCAGTCAGTCAGAGGTTAACTCACGCCTCTGATCCATGGGTAAAAAGGACAAGCAAGCGTCTACAGGACAGAATTAAACAATATGAAACCGTGAGAAAACGAAAGAGAGTAATAATAATAATAGAATAATACAAATGCGGAAGGAGGAGGAACACGAGGGAATGAGGCAGAACAGGCCGCCGTATATATATACTTGTGTAAACAGGCCATATAGAAACCAGATAGGGGCCTGTCTTGGAGGATACAGGCACAGAATGCGTTTAGCAGAGTCCATTAAAGCCAAAAGCCGCCGAGGGAGAGGGCCTCCAGCCAGCCATGATGAGGCTCTGATGGAGGTTGTCCTAATATTCACTCCACCTTATAGCCTCCTCCTCCTCCTCCTACACATGTAATGGGCCAGGTTGTTCTTCTCAGTCTGCATCCCCTTATGAGGCCTGTCAGGACGCTATGATGAAGTTAGGGAGAGAGGGGCAGAGAGAGCGAGAGAGACGCGCCTCGTCTCCTATTGCTGTTGAATGTAATTCCGGATCACGTTGCAACGGAAGCACGGCTGACAGAGGAGAAATCTATCGAATTCAGCTCAGACATCACAATAATATTGAGCCTTGTTTATAAACACACATTCAGGATGCTTCGGGAGTATCATCCGTTTTGAAAGCCCCGGCCGGCCCCCCCTGGTAGGCAGCGATGCACCGGCCAGCGCTGCAGAGCATATATATATATATATACACTGCAGGGCCTTGATTTAAAACAAGCCGTTGAAACAGCAGTCGCCATTGGAGAAGGGCTGCAGTGCATCTTTATATATAGGCCTGGAAAAAGAGGACGAAACAGGATATGCATTTCTGACATTATTCCTCTTGCACTTCCCCTCTGGATAGATGAAGTGATTATTCTTTCAGGAGCCCTGTTGGTTTATTTGAACCTCGTTAAAATGCACATGCAGCACATCCCTATTTTGACAGCGAGGGTCCATGTCTAGGGTTGACGCCACTGACTCGATAGACCTTTTTTTTAATATATATATATTTTTGGGGCTTTTTTGCCTTTATTTGACAGTAGGTAGGTAGGTATAGGAAAGGGGGAGAGAGAGAGATGGGGGGAGGACACACAGCAAAGGTCATCGGGATCGGGACTCGAACCCGTGTTACACTGCAAAGCTGGCTTACCAGCCAAGGTGCCTGGACCGCTGAGCCACGGCCCAGGCCCTGACAGTCACTCTGGATATAACTCCTTGCAACTCCTTGCAACAAAAGAGTTTTAAAGATATACCATATTAAGGTCACACTCACCAATGCAACTCCTTGCAACTGCCATGGGGATAATGGGGTAACTGCCATGGGGATAATGGTTTCATGCAACTACATGTAACTACTCACAACTGTTTGGTTGCGAGTAGTTTCATGGCGAAACATTTGTTGCGGTTTGGGCCTTAGATATATAACGAAATGGAATAGAGCTGTTCAGATGCAGATGTTGGAGTTATGGAGTATAAGGCAATGAAATGAGATCAGCGTATACACAGTACACCATCAATGAAATGAGATCAGCGTATACACAGTACACCATCAATGAAATGAGATCAGCGTATACACAGCACACCATCAATGAAATGAGATCAGCGTATACACAGTACACCATCAATGAAATGAGATCAGCGTATACACAGTACACCATCAATTAAATGAGATCAGCGTATACACAGCACACCATCAATGAAATGAGATCAGCGTATACACAGTACACCATCAATGAAATGAGATCAGCGTATACACAGTACACCATCAATGAAATGAGATCAGCGTATACACAGTACACCATCAATGAAATGAGATCAGCGTATACACAGTACACCATCAATGAAATGAGATCAGCGTATACACAGTACACCATCAATGAAATGAGATCAGCGTATACACAGTACACCATCAATGAAATGAGATCAGCGTATACACAGTACACCATCAATGAAATGAGATCAGCGTATACACAGTACACCATCAATGAAATGAGATCAGCGTATACACAGTACACCATCAATGAAATGAGATCAGCGTATACACAGTACACCATCAATGAAATGAGATCAGCGTATACACAGTACACCATCAATGAAATGAGATCAGCGTATACACAGTACACCATCAATGGAATGAGATCAGCGTATACACAGTACACCATCAATGAAATGAGATCAGCGTATACACAGTACACCATCAATGAAATGAGATCAGCGTATACACAGTACACCATCAATGAAATGAGATCAGCGTATACACAGTACACCATCAATGAAATGAGATCAGCGTATACACAGTACACCATCAATGAAATGAGATCAGCGTATACACAGTACACCATCAATGAAATGAGATCAGCGTATACACAGTACACCATCAATGGAATGAGATCAGCGTATACACAGTACACCATCAATGAAATGAGATCAGCGTATACACAGTACACCATCAATGAAATGAGATCAGCGTATACACAGTACACCATCAATGAAATGAGATCAGCGTATACACAGTACACCATCAATGAAATGAGATCAGCGTATACACAGTACACCATCAATGAAATGAGATCAGCGTATACACAGTACACCATCAATGAAATGAGATCAGCGTATACACAGTACACCATCAATGAAATGAGATCAGCGTATACACAGTACACCATCAATGAAATGAGATCAGCGTATACACAGTACACCATCAATGAAATGAGATCAGCGTATACACAGTACACCATCAATGAAATGAGATCAGCGTATACACAGTACACCATCATCACCTGATGAGAAACAAATCCAGAGGCAAATCCCTCCCTTTCCCTTTCTTGTCAGTGTGGGTGAAACCCCCGTGTCTTTTCCCCTCCCGGCGGTTAAACTGATTCTTGGATCTCTCCTCCAATGCCGCGCGACGCCATCGCTATTATAATGCCATCGGCGCGGCCTGCCAAGCCCAGCCGTGGTGCATGATGTCACTTCCACTCAATGGTCACGGTGGTTTTAGGTTTGGCCACTGGCGCATGTGACAATTTGTGTGCCCCACCAGGAAGCTTTGGAGTTGCCATGTTGGCCACGGGCCATCACATCTATAAGACCCCCAAACAGGGGTGGGGTGGTGGGGGGACGGGACGGGATGGGACGCTGTCCCACCACCCAGCTCATCTTAATGTGACAAAATTGTCCCTAGCCAAAAGTGTGTCTTTGGTTTCATCCATGCGAAGGCTCTTTACTGTATGTACTGCTTTTTACTGGCCTCCACAATAACCACTTTCACCCTGACCTCACTATATTGGGTCTTTTCACCCCATAATTGAACCTAAAAACCCTAAATCTAAATGCTAGATTAGGTTATTTTTGAACATTCAGGCTTGAGTGGTTTAATAAAACGTCAGCCTCATGTTCACTCACCTCGGTCTCTCCTCCACCTCCTCTGCTTCCTTCGGTTCTGCACACAAACAACCTCCGCTCTCCCTCTTTGTAGATGTGTTGTGAGCCGTGGAGCCGCGAGGCTGGCCAGGGTGGGTGCAGGCGCTGGCGCTGGCTGGCTGTGGTGGAAAAAGTACTTAAGTAAAAGTATCAATACTGCAATATAAAATACTCTGTTACTCTATTAAGTAGAATTCAAAATTGACTTGTGTAAAAGTACAAAAGTATCGGTATCAACATTATACTTACAAGTACCAAAAGTAGAAATGTGCAGAATGTCCAATTTCAAGTTTTCAAATGTACAATGCTTGTACATCGGCTATTTTCAAATGGCTGAAATGTATGTAGGGCTGAAGGTTAATGCATGTTTTGTAATAATCTATACATCTACAATAATAAAAGTAACTAAAAGTTTTCAAATAATGTATAGTGGAGTAAAAGTACAATTTGTGGATCCAAGATGTAGTGGAGTAGAAGTACAAGTATTAGTTAATAGTAGTAGTAGTAGTAGTTAAGTCAAGTACAAATACCTAAAAACTTTACTTAATTGTACTAAAGTACAGTACTTAAGAAAATGTACTTTCCACCCCGTTGACTGGCTGGCTGGCTGACTGGCTGGCTGGCTGACTGGCTGGCTGGCTGGTTGGTTGGCTGGCTGGCTGACAGGCTGACAGGCACGCAGGCAGGCAGGCAGGCTGACAGGCACGCAGGCAGGCAGGCAGGCAGGCAGGCAGGCAGGCACGCAGGCAGGCAGGCAGGCTGACAGGCACGCAGGCAGGCAGGCAGGCAGGCAGGCAGGCAGGCACGCAGGCAGGCAGGCAGGCAGGCAGGCAGGCAGGCAGGCAGGCTGGCAGGCAGGCAGGCAGGCAGGCAGGCAGGCAGGCAGGCAGGCAGGCAGGCAGGCAGGCAGGCAGGCAGGCTGACAGGCACGCAGGCAGGCAGGCAGGCAGGCAGGCAGGCACGCAGGCAGGCAGGCAGGCAGGCAGGCACGCAGGCAGGCAGGCAGGCTGACAGGCACGCAGGCAGGCAGGCAGGCAGGCAGGCTGGCAGCGTCTGTGGCAGCTGATGTACAGTATGGCTTCTGCAGAGGAAACAGAGCGTTGGCGATGAGAGGATGTGGGGAAATGTACGCATGGCACGGTGCCCGCCTGACCCCGGCCCCCACTACTCTGGGCTGCGTTAAGACACAGCCTTTCTTCTGGTGCCAGGGGTGGGGGGCAAGTAGAGGCGGGGGGGGGGGCAAGTGGGAGGAGGGGCTGGTGGACACAGGCCCGGGATCAAACAGCGCGGAGGCAATGAGGGGTGGCGGTGCCGATGGCAGTGTCATGTGTGCGGGGGCCGGGCCGCTAGGCTGGACAGTTTTAATTCAACGTATGATTAATCATCGCACAAAACAAACGCTCCATTACTTTATACTGTCTCTACCTCTTTTATTCCGCTCTGTTAGCGTTTACGGGGCTTTCCAGCCTCGGTTTTCTTCCTTGGCCACTCTATAGTCCGCGTTTTCTGGCTTCGGAAATATTAATGTCATTTGGTGTCCCACATGTTTTTAGGATGTTTCATTTCTTTGCCTGATAGCCTGGCGTACATACATACACCAGAACATTTCACTGCATCAAAACACAGTAGATATAAAATAATGTTAAACTGAATGAGATCTAGCCGGAACCAAATGTCAGAACTGAAATAAATATGATGCTGTGCGTGTGCATAATTCAACTTGTTTGGCTTTTCCTACCAGTGTGTTCATCTTATGCAACAAGCAAGCTTATTCTGGACCTACTAATATTCCCATCACTGAAAGATATAAATAAAAAGAAAAGAAAGGGGTTTTCACTGGTCCATTTATAGAGTCTCAGTCATGTCTAAGATGTGCTGTTCAATCTGTGCTCCTTGGAACAGTGTGCGCTGTATAGAATATACCTACCATGTTTGCGTAGCGTCTGTAATTTGCCCGTCAACAGTGCGACCATTCAAGCTCCGGTTCTGTACATTTTGAGGTCGGGGGGGAAATTCACGATGGCACGTACTGTAGCTAGCTAGCGCCTGCGACGGGTCTAAGAGCGAAGGCACTGACTGACTGCATGCAGAGAGGGCTTTGTTGTTGCCTGTAGTGTCTCATTATCCCGGCCCTCCCAGCCAGGGCCTGTGGGTTCTCTGGTGGGGAACCCCAGCCCAGAAGTGGTGGCGAGGATGGGACAAAAGCAGCCACCACTGCGCCGGGGACAGGCCGGATGGCGAGGGACGAGGAAGACAACACTGATCATTTGGAGGTTTGGGTCTGATCGCTTCCTCTGGAGATGATGATGCGCTGACTGTTCCCGCCTGGAATGTGGTCTCTCTGTGCTCGACGCCCACGCCTGGAGGGATGGAGAGAGAGAGAGATGGGAGGATGGAGATAGTGAATGATGGAGGGATGGAGAGAGAGATGGAGGGATCTCCATCAGACCTGTAAACACAACAGACCTGTAAACCCATCTTTCAGCAGGCCAATAAGGGAGAGGAGATGATCACTTATCCCTTAGACAGGTGATCTCCCCCCGCCCCCCTCTGTACTACCCCATTTCTTTCTTCCACTCTGGACAGTGTTTTATATTGTGTTGTTATTTTTCACGTCATTGAATACATATACTAGCACCCGAATGAAACGACCCGAAACGAGACTGCGAGGACTGTTTTTGTGCTATCCTTTTAGACCAAGTGTTTGACTGACCGTACTCTGTATGGTTTACATTTTTGTCTAATAAAGCATTCAATCAATCAATGAATCAGGAACGGATTAACCCCCCGAGGGCCCCTGGGCCGCTAATTGCGAAACCTTCGTGTTTTTCGTGTTTTTATCATCTTTTTATGTTTTTATGTGTTTTTATCATCTTTTTGACCTAAATTTCACAAAATCAATGGCCAATTAAGGTCCCCAGGATCCCTCAAACCCAGTAGCACGCAGTCCAATTTCCCCGAAGGGCCCCTGAGAGCCAAGGGCCCCTGGGCCACACTGTCACTGGCCCAATGGCTAATTTGGCCCTGCAAATCAATCAATCAATCAATCCAGAGACGGAGGAATAGAGAGACAGACTTAAAGAGAGTGAGCGAAGCAGAGAACAGAGCTCAGAGCTGAGGCCAGTATACTGTATATCCCAGTAAGTATATAGTAAGAAAACCCAGAGCAAATATACATTTAATCAATTTCCACAAAATGGAATGAAACTATGTTAATTTGTACAGAGCTAGGGGAGAAAAAGCCACGTACCCCCGCCTCCCATGTATGTCCCACTAAGAAAACATAGATTCTATTAAACTTAACGACTCCAGATAATTTCACATTTATTATTCATGATCACACATACAGCAAAAAAAACGGTGACGCCGTTTTAATCAAAATATTTGTCTTAATCCAACGTCCAAGATTCCGACATGCTCGGGAGTGAAATAGGAGCCGTTATGAAGAAGCAGTGGTTCGCAGGGCATTGCATTCTTGAATGGCAGCAATGTCAGTGTCTGTCGGTGATCGAAACCAGACATTGTTTTGGGGGATTTCTGACTTTACCTCCTGAAATTCAGCCGTGTTTGAAAGCCGGCCATATTTCATATTCCACGGATCGGGATGCATAATCAATGCAATTTTTGTCTTACTCTGCTATGTTGCTCTTATGCCTTCTTTAGCCCCCCCCCCCCCCCCCCCAACCCCGTTTACAGTTGAATGCAATTGCTTTATTGGCTCGGCCTTCCTGCTCCGAAGCGACGGGGACTTGCTGCCAGTCATCGCGGTTACTATAAAAACTAATCATTTCAATTTCCTTGTATCTTATTTCATTCATTTACTTTAATCACGGTCTATGGGAGGCGCCAGCGTTTTCCCCATGAGTGGCGTCTGCAAAAGCGAGCAAAAGCCCTTTGGAGAGAGAGAGAGAGAGAGAGAGAGAGAGAGAGAGAGAGAGAGAGAGAGTTTTTTCTCCTGCTGGCGTGCACGGGGGCCTGACGCAGAGGAGACATCCATACTACTGTATTTAATGACGGCACCGGGGATCATGTGATTAGAGCTCATCTGAGCGGAGCCGCATGAACTTCTTGATCTTTGGGCCCTTTGCAAAAACGCAACGAGGGAGAGAGAGAGAGAGACAGACAGAGAGGAATCACTTGTGGTTTTCGGGAATCATTCGGAGCAGACCGGCTTTCAAAACTGATAGGGGGTGAAAACGGCTTGATCTTTGCTAGATCTGTGTGAGGCTTGCAGGCGGTGTGTGCGTCTCTGTGCGTGCCTGTGTGCGTGCGTGCGTGCGTGTGTTTGTGTGTGTGTGTGTGTGTGTGGTGGAGTGATATGAAGACTTGGGGTTGCTTCAAGGACTGCATGGTAAACAACAGACCATATAAATGAAATGTGCAACATTGCAGAAACCAGTGAAAGTGCAAGGTGAGGTTCATGTGACTATACTGTTCTACACTGGTTCTCAATACCAAAACAAAACGATCATTAGGCTACTGCATCAACAAACTATACTGTAAAAACTGGTCA
>NW_027638654.1:0-46919 GCF_951216825.1 Electrona antarctica
AGAGTTAAATTATTGTTTGAAATCTGCATTACCTGATTTCCAAGAAGTCTACACAAATTAGTGAATGTAGAAGAAGGATTGTTATTTTGAGCGGCGTCTGCCTGTTGTGAACAGAATGTAAAATCAAACCAAATGGACCGTTACGGCCGCCGGGTCCATTTGGTTTCATTTTACATTCTCAAGAGTTAAAGTAATTGTTAATTGTCAGTCTGTCACAGTTTATAGTTTTTCCTTTTTTCCTTTGTTTCCAGTTTCCAGTTTATATAATGGTCACCTGGTGCCCTCTTTAACCCTTGCCTGTCTGTCCATGTTTTTGTTTGTTTTTCTTCAGGGTCCTGTTGGCCCACATGGAAACCCTGGCCGCCCCGGACCTCCTGGAATGAAGGTAGAGGCTATTATGAAATGTGGGGATTATGATATGTGGCTAAATTTGACTGAGGGACTGCCATTGGATTTTTATGAATTTCTGTTTTCTCATGTCATGAAGGAAGGGAATTATAGCTACAATTTGACATATTTGTTGTTCCGTTTGACCCACCAGTTTTGGAGATATGACTTATAGAGTAATGTCTTGCAGAAAACAGCGAGTTGAGAAAACAGGCTTGAAAGGTTCACTTCTGTGGACTCTTAACATTACACCAAGCTACATGTTTAAGCATTTATTTCATATTTACATGTCGATTTCAGCTCCGACACTTATTTCAGACATGCTCTAGTATGTGAAGAGTCTGCCTGGGCTATTAACTCATTTTGGATAAAAAAAGAACTGTCTCAACACAACAGACAGGACTGTGAGAAGTGTCTCAACACAACAGACTAGACTGTGAGAAGTGTCTCAACACAACAGACAGGACTTTGAGAAGTGTCTCAACACAACAGACAGGACTGTGAGAAGTGTCTCAACACAACAGACTAGACTGAGAAGTGTCTCAACACAACAGACAGGACTTTGAGAAGTGTCTCAACACAACAGACAGGACTGTGAGAAGTGTCTCAACACAACAGACAGGACTGTGAGAAGTGTATCAACACAACAGACAGGACTGTGAGAAGTGTCTCAACACAACAGACAGGACTTTGAGAAGTGTCTCAACACAACAGACAGAAGTGTCTCAACACAACAGACAGAAGTGTCTCAACACAACAGACAGAAGTGTCTCAACACAACAGACTGGACTGTGAGAAGTGTCTCAACACAACAGACAGAAGTGTCTCAACACAACAGACAGAAGTGTCTCAACACAACAGACAGGACTGTGAGAAGTGTCTCAACACAATAGACAGGACTTTGAGAAGTGTCTCAACACAACAGACAGGACTGTGAGAAGTGTCTCAACACAACAGACTGGACAGTGAGAAGTGTCTCAACACAACAGACTGGACTGTGAGAAGTGTCCTAACGCAACAGACTGGACTGTGAGAAGTGTCTCAACACAACAGACAGGACTTTGAGAAGTGTCTCAACACAACAGACAGGATTTTGAGAAGTGTCTCAACACAACAGACAGGACTTTGAGAAGTGTCTCAACACAACAGATTGGACTGTGAGAAGTGTCTCAACACAACAGACTGGACTGTGAGAAGTGTCTCAACGCAACAGACAGGACTGTGAGAAGTGTCTCAACACAACAGACAGGACTGTGAGAAGTGTCTCAACACAACAGACAGGACTTTGAGAAGTGTCTCAACACAACAGACTGGACTGTGAGAAGTGTCCTAACGCAACAGACAGGACTGTGAGAAGTGTCTCAACACAACAGACAGGACTGTGAGAAGTGTCTCAACACAACAGACAGGACTGTGAGAAGTGTCTCAACACAACAGACAGGACTGTGAGAAGTGTCTCAACAGACAGGACTTTGAGAAGTGTCTCAACACAACAGACAGGACTTTGAGAAGTGTCTCAACACAACAGACAGGACTTTGAGAAGTGTCTCAACACAACAGACTGGACAGTGAGAAGTGTCTCAACACAACAGACAGGACATTGAGAAGTGTCAACACAACAGACAGGACTTTGAGAAGTGTCTCAACACAACAGACAGGACAGTGAGAAGTGTCTCAACACAACAGACATGACTTTGAGAAGTGTCTCAACACAACAGACATGACTGTGAGAAGTGTCTCAACACAACAGACTGGACAGTGAGAAGTGTCTCAACACAACAGACAGGACTTTGAGAAGTGTCTCAACACAACAGACAGGACTTTGAGAAGTGTCTCAACACAACAGACAGGACAGTGAGAAGTGTCTCAACACAACAGACATGACTTTGAGAAGTGTCTCAACACAACAGACATGACTGTGAGAAGTGTCTCAACACAACAGACTGGACAGTGAGAAGTGTCTCAACACAACAGACTGGACAGTGAGAAGTGTCTCAACACAACAGACAGGACTTTGAGAAGTGTCTCAACACAACAGACTGGACAGTGAGAAGTGTCTCAACACAACAGACAGGACTTTGAGAAGTGTCTCAACACAACAGACAGGACTTTGAGAAGTGTCTCAACACAACAGACAGGACAGTGAGAAGTGTCTCAACACAACAGACATGACTTTGAGAAGTGTCTCAACACAACAGACATGACTTTGAGAAGTGTCTCAACACAACAGACATGACTGTGAGAAGTGTCTCAACACAACAGACTGGACAGTGAGAAGTGTCTCAACACAACAGACAGGACAGTGAGAAGTGTCTCCACACAACAGACAGGACTGTGAGAAGTGTCTCAACACAACAGACAGGACTTTGAGAAGTGTCTCAACACAACAGACAGGACTTTGAGAAGTGTCTCAACACAACAGACAGGACTTTGAGAAGTGTCTCAACACAACAGACAGGACTGTGAGAAGTGTAGATATGGCTTATAGAGTAATGTCTTGCAGAAAACAGCGAGTTGAGAAAACAGGCTTGAAAGGTTCACTTCTGTGGACTCTTAACATTACACCAAGCTACATGTTTAAGCATTTATTTCATATTTACATGTCGATTTCAGCTCCGACACTTATTTCAGACATGCTCTAGTATGTGAAGAGTCTGCCTGGGCTATTAACTCATTTTGGATAAAAAAAGAACTGTCTCAACACAACAGACAGGACTGTGAGAAGTGTCTCAACACAACAGACTAGACTGTGAGAAGTGTCTCAACACAACAGACAGGACTTTGAGAAGTGTCTCAACACAACAGACAGGACTGTGAGAAGTGTCTCAACACAACAGACAGGACTGTGAGAAGTGTCTCAACACAACAGACAGGACTGTGAGAAGTGTCTCAACACAACAGACAGGACTTTGAGAAGTGTCTCAACACAACAGACAGGACTGTGAGAAGTGTCTCAACACAACAGACAGAAGTGTCTCAACACAACAGACAGAAGTGTCTCAACACAACAGACTGGACTGTGAGAAGTGTCTCAACACAACAGACAGAAGTGTCTCAACACAACAGACAGAAGTGTCTCAACACAACAGACAGGACTGTGAGAAGTGTCTCAACACAATAGACAGGACTTTGAGAAGTGTCTCAACACAACAGACAGGACTGTGAGAAGTGTCTCAACACAACAGACTGGACAGTGAGAAGTGTCTCAACACAACAGACTGGACTGTGAGAAGTGTCCTAACGCAACAGACTGGACTGTGAGAAGTGTCTCAACACAACAGACAGGACTTTGAGAAGTGTCTCAACACAACAGACAGGATTTTGAGAAGTGTCTCAACACAACAGACAGGACTTTGAGAAGTGTCTCAACACAACAGATTGGACTGTGAGAAGTGTCTCAACACAACAGACTGGACTGTGAGAAGTGTCTCAACACAACAGACAGGACTGTGAGAAGTGTCCTAACGCAACAGACAGGACTGTGAGAAGTGTCTCAACACAACAGACAGGACTTTGAGAAGTGTCTCAACACAACAGACTGGACTGTGAGAAGTGTCCTAACGCAACAGACAGGACTGTGAGAAGTGTCCTAACGCAACAGACAGGACTGTGAGAAGTGTCTCAACACAACAGACAGGACTGTGAGAAGTGTCTCAACACAACAGACAGGACTTTGAGAAGTGTCTCAACACAACAGACAGGACTTTGAGAAGTGTCTCAACACAACAGACAGGACTTTGAGAAGTGTCTCAACACAACAGACAGGACTTTGAGAAGTGTCTCAACACAACAGACTGGACAGTGAGAAGTGTCTCAACACAACAGACAGGACATTGAGAAGTGTCAACACAACAGACAGGACTTTGAGAAGTGTCTCAACACAACAGACAGGACAGTGAGAAGTGTCTCAACACAACAGACATGACTTTGAGAAGTGTCTCAACACAACAGACATGACTGTGAGAAGTGTCTCAACACAACAGACTGGACAGTGAGAAGTGTCTCAACACAACAGACAGGACTTTGAGAAGTGTCTCAACACAACAGACAGGACAGTGAGAAGTGTCTCAACACAACAGACATGACTTTGAGAAGTGTCTCAACACAACAGACATGACTGTGAGAAGTGTCTCAACACAACAGACTGGACAGTGAGAAGTGTCTCAACACAACAGACTGGACAGTGAGAAGTGTCTCAACACAACAGACAGGACTTTGAGAAGTGTCTCAACACAACAGACAGGACTGTGAGAAGTGTCTCAACACAACAGACAGGACTGTGAGAAGTGTCTCAACACAACAGACAGGACTGTGAGAAGTGTCTCAACACAACAGACTGGACAGTGAGAAGTGTCTCAACACAACAGACAGGACTGTGAGAAGTGTCTCAACACAACAGACAGGACTGTGAGAAGTGTCTCAACACAACAGACAGGACTTTGAGAAGTGTCTCAACACAACAGACAGGACTTTGAGAAGTGTCTCAACACAACAGACAGGACTTTGAGAAGTGTCTCAACACAACAGACAGGACTTTGAGAAGTGTCTCAACACAACAGACAGGACTGTGAGAAGTGTCTCAACACAACAGACAGGACTGTGAGAAGTGTCTCAACACAACAGACAGGACTGTGAGAAGTGTCTCAACACAACAGACTGGACAGTGAGAAGTGTCTCAACACAACAGACAGGACTGTGAGAAGTGTCTCAACACAACAGACTGGACTTTAAGAAGTGTCTCAACACAACAGACTGGACTTTAAGAAGTGTCTTAACACAGACTGGACTTTAAGAAGTGTCTCAACACAACAGACTGGACTTTAAGAAGTGTCTCAACACAACAGACTGGACAGTGAGAAGTGTCTCAACACAACAGACAGGACTTTGAGAAGTGTCTCAACACAACAGACTGGACAGTGAGAAGTGTCTCAACACAACAGACAGGACTGTGAGAAGTGTCTCAACACAACAGACTGGACAGTGAGAAGTGTCTCAACACAACAGACAGGACTTTGAGAAGTGTCTCAACACAACAGACTGGACAGTGAGAAGTGTCTCAACACAACAGACAGGACTGTGAGAAGTGTCTCAACACAACAGACAGGACTTTAAGAAGTGTCTCAACACAACAGACAGGACTTTGAGAAGTGTCTCAACACAACAGACTGGACTGTGAGAAGTGTCTCAACACAACAGACAGGACTTTGAGAAGTGTCCTAACGCAACAGACTGGACTGTGAGAAGTGTCTCAACACAACAGACTGGACTGTGAGAAGGGTCTCAACACAACAGACAGGACTGTGAGAAGTGTCTCAACACAACAGACAGGACTTAGAGAAGTGTCTCAACACAACAGACAGGACTTTGAGAAGTGTCTCAACACAACAGACAGGACTTTGAGAAGTGTCTCAACACAACAGACTGGACTGTGAGAAGTGTCTCAACACAACAGACTGGACTGTGAGAAGTGTCCTAACGCAACAGACAGGACTGTGAGAAGTGTCTCAACACAACAGACAGGACTGTGAGAAGTGTCTCAACACAACAGACAGGACTTTGAGAAGTGTCTCAACACAACAGACAGGACTTTGAGAAGTGTCTCAACACAACAGACTGGACTGTGAGAAGTGTCCTAACGCAACAGACAGGACTGTGAGAAGTGTCTCAACACAACAGACAGGACTGTGAGAAGTGTCTCAACACAACAGACAGGACTGTGAGAAGTGTCTCAACACAACAGACAGGACTGTGAGAAGTGTCTCAACACAACAGACAGAAGTGTCTCAACACAACAGACAGGACTTTGAGAAGTGTCTCAACACAACAGACAGGACTGTGAGAAGTGTCTCAACACAACAGACAGGACTGTGAGAAGTGTCTCAACACAACAGACAGGACTGTGAGAAGTGTCTCAACACAACAGACAGGACTGTGAGAAGTGTCTCAACACAACAGACAGGACTGTGAGAAGTGTCTCAACACAACAGACAGAAGTGTCTCAACACAACAGACAGGACTTTGAGAAGTGTCTCAACACAACAGACAGGACTGTGAGAAGTGTCTCAACACAACAGACAGGACTGTGAGAAGTGTCTCAACACAACAGACTGGACTGTGAGAAGTGTCTCAACACAACAGACAGGACTGTGAGAAGTGTCTCAACACAACAGACAGGACTGTGAGAAGTGTCTCAACACAACAGACAGGACTTTGAGAAGTGTCTCAACACAACAGACTGGACAGTGAGAAGTGTCTCAACACAACAGACAGGACTGTGAGAAGTGTCTCAACACAACAGACTGGACTTTAAGAAGTGTCTCAACACAACAGACTGGACTTTAAGAAGTGTCTCAACACAACAGACTGGACTTTAAGAAGTGTCTCAACACAACAGACTGGACAGTGAGAAGTGTCTCAACACAACAGACAGGACTGTGAGAAGTGTCTCAACACAACAGACTGGACTGTGAGAAGTGTCTCAACACAACAGACTGGACAGTGAGAAGTGTCTCAACACAACAGACTGGACTGTGAGAAGTGTCTCAACACAACAGACTGGACTGTGAGAAGTGTCTCAACACAACAGACAGGACTGTGAGAAGTGTCTCAACACAACAGACTGGACTGTGAGAAGAGTCTCAACACAACAGACAGGACTGTGAGAAGTGTCTCAACACAACAGACAGGACTTTGACAAGTGTCTCAACACAACAGACAGAAGTGTCTCAACACAACAGACAGAAGTGTCTCAACACAACAGACAGAAGTGTCTCAACACAACAGACAGGACTTTGTATATTCTTGGTGCCGGCTGGCCGGCGCGGCGGCGCATCATTGTTTACTGCAGGATTAGTTCGCTTAGCTCTTAACCCGTTTAGGCCTGACGTCAAAATTTAAAAAAATGTCTTCTAAATCCTGACAGTTTTCTGAAAAACCTCATGTTTCTGTATCAGTGGTTCTCAACATTTCATGTCAAGGACCCCAAAAACTATATGTAATTGGCCGCCAACCCACATCTGGAAATATGTTGTTCCAGTGACCCTCCCAGAAGCAAAGATTTGAGTTAAAATGTGCACTCTGAAATAATATATATTCAAAGATTTGCACTACATTTTTCAAAAATAGCAGACCTACAAGCTCGTAGCGCGGCACTCGGTGCCGCGCTATGAGCTTGTAGATCTGCTATTTTTCAATAGCTAAAGCATAACATAATGCTTTAAAACACAAAGGGGTTCCCGCCCAAAATGGGTTAAATAAACAATCTGACTTCTCTAATCTAAAACAAATAAAAAAGATTGTCTGTAGAACTTTATTAGCCTTTTGAAAGCAAATAAGGGAGACCTACTGTACTAATATATACGTTTATGAACTAGAAGTTCAGAAAGTATTAACCCACGGATGCACCGATATGGAAGATATTGGCCGATACCCATGTTTTAATATAACAACGTAGCCGATAGCCGATACTAATACCGATATTTGTTTATACTTACTAAGTACTTAAGTACTGCAATCGGTGGTCCCTTATTGGCTGTTGATGGTGACATAAGTAAGGTATGTTTCAAGGTTGGTATAATATGTAGGTCAATAACGGGTCTAAAGGATTTAGAACAGCAGTTGTAATAGACATTAGTTAGCCCATTTACGCTACCATTAATCCATCTCTTGATCGCGTCCTGCCAGGGTTTTATTGCAGGTGACTCTTACTTTGAAGATCCAAATATCCGTAATTCTGTGACAAACTGATGTGTGTGGTGTCTTCACCGGTTGTTGTTCTCTCGGTCGATGGTGGATAAAGCCGACCGCGAGTATCACAGCGGCTGCTACAGGCCGTTGAAAACGCTTGTCTGGCCCAGATTCTGTCCCCGCAATGTCGTTTTTGAGATACAAAGGTTTTACTGCAGGGCTTAGAATGGAAGTGGATGCGCGCGCATCTTCAAAATGGCCGGTTGTGTGTTGTGTTGTTGTCCTAGAATATCGTTAGCGGTAGCAAGATCAGCTACCGATCGAAACAGATCAAAAAGCGATTAAACAATTCAAACCCGAGAAAGCTGTGTTTGCCGTAGAGGTTCTAAAGAATAGGTTCTCGTGTTCCATGTGAATGGAACGTAGAGGTTCTAAAGAATAGGTTCTCGTGTTCCATGTGAATGGCGCTAAATCGGTTAGTAGCAGTACTTGTGCGCTCTGCTCGCGCACAAGTACAAGTAGGACAATGGTCTTCTTTGTCTTTATACAGTATATATACCTGTCTTATACATGTATACCTCTCTGGAAATGCATGTTTTTGGGGAGCATTCAAAACCGTGTGCCAGACTTCCTCCTTCTTTTCTATTTGGAATCCCCTCAAGGAACCCTGAGGGTCTTTGCACCCCACTTTAGTGGTTATAACCAGACCATTTTAAGTAGGCGATACTTATTCACATAACGAAGTGCAGTACTTGGTTTATGTGAATCTTTGTTCCAAGTGATTGGAGCTGCCACAGCTGTTAAAGCCTTGAGATATGTGACGATGCATCCACAAAGGAGTCTGTATGTTAGACTGAACACGGCTAGGATGGAAACTCGCTCATGTTTTAAGTCCTTACCTAATCCTTGTGAAGTGAATGCATTGAATTTCAACATTTTCCACCCTGTCTTTGACAGAAGAGAGAAAAAAAAGATACTTAATTGATACCATGCTTTGGCTGGAACCTTTGATATTACCAAGGAAAACCATAACCCGTACACTATATTGTACATGTGTGTGAGTTGGAGCTTAACCAAACCTGGCCCATCTCAGCCTGACCCCATTTATAGTGCAACCTCAAACGGACTGCCGGGTTAAGAAAAACAAACAAGCTGGATGAAAATGTTAGAATTTCCCCCAATGGCTGAATGTGGTTTTATCTCTGTGAATTTGTGGAAAATTAACTGCCATAAATGCTTTTTTTTTTTTTTTGCATTTGAGTTAGTTGCTATGGTTATCGTAGTCTATGCAAACAACAATACTTATGATACAACCCGCATTAACCCGTTTAGGCATGACGTCGAAATAAAAAATCCTGACAGTTTTCTGAAATGCCTATTATATGTTTCTAGGCCTATATCACTCAATATTTCATGCCAAGGACTAAAAAAAAAAAGTTCATAGTAAATGCGCAAACAATAGTATGAAATGGTACACACTTCCTTCCGGCCTCCTAAGACAAGTGGGTGTGGTCACCCCTCACGTGAACGTCGGCTCTCGCAAATGCCCTTTGATGAGTGCGATATCAAGTGTTGACAGTGTTGGTGAGGTCTTGAATCAGTGTGATATCAAGTGTTGACAGTGTTGGTGAGGTCTTGAATCAGTGTGATATCAAGTGTTGACAGTGTTGGTGAGGTCTTGAATCAGTGTGATATCAAGTGTTGACAGTGTTGGTGAGGTCTTGAATCAGTGCGATATCAAATGTTGACAGTGTTGGTGAGGTCTTGAATCAGTGTGATATCAAGTGTTGTCAGTGTTGGTGAGGTCTTGAATCAGTGTGATATCAAGTGTTGACAGTGTTGGTGAGGTCTTGAATCAGTGCGATATCAAGTGTTGACAGTGTTGGTGAGGTCTTGAATCAGTGCGATATCAAGTGTTGACAGTGTTGGTGAGGTCTTGAATCAGTGTGATATCAAGTGTTGACAGTGTTGGTGAGGTCTTGAATCAGTGCGATATCAAGTGTTGACAGTGTTGGTGAGGTCTTGAATCAGTGCGATGTCAAGTGTTGACAGTGTTGGTGAGGTCTTGAATCAGTGCCATATCAAGTGTTGACAGTGTTGGTGAGGTCTTGAATCAGTGCGATGTCAAGTGTTGACAGTCTTGGTGAGGTCTTGAATCAGTGCGATATCAAGTGTTGTCAGTGTTGGTGAGGTCTTGAATCAGTGTGATATCAAGTGTTGACAGTGTTGGTGAGGTCTTGAATCAGTGCGATATCAAGTGTTGACAGTGTTGGTGAGGTCTTGAATCAGTGTGATATCAAGTGTTGACAGTGTTGGTGAGGTCTTGAATCAGTGTGATATCAAGTGTTGATAGTGTTGGTGAGGTCTTGAATCAGTGTGATATCAAGTGTTGACAGTGTTGGTGAGGTCTTGAATCAGTGTGATATCAAGTGTTGACAGTGTTGGTGAGGTCTTGAATCAGTGCGATGTCAAGTGTTGACAGTGTTGGTGAGGTCTTGAATCAGTGCGATGTCAAGTGTTGACAGTGTTGGTGAGGTCTTGAATCAGTGCGATATCAAGTGTTGACAGTGTTGGTGAGGTCTTGAATCAGTGTGATATCAAGTGTTGACAGTGTTGGTGAGGTCTTGAATCAGTGCGATGTCAAGTGTTGACAGTGTTGGTGAGGTCTTGAATCAGTGCGATATCAAGTGTTGACAGTGTTGGTGAGGTCTTGAATCAGTGTGATGTCAAGTGTTGTCAGTGTTGGTGAGGTCTTGAATCAGTGTGATATCAAGTGTTGACAGTGTTGGTGAGGTCTTGAATCAGTGTGATATCAAGTGTTGACAGTGTTGGTGAGGTCTTGAATCAGTGCGATGTCAAGTGTTCACAGTGTTGGTGAGGTCTTGAATCAGTGTGATATCAAGTGTTGACAGTGTTGGTGAGGTCTTGAATCAGTGTGATATCAAGTGTTGACAGTGTTGGTGAGGTCTTGAATCAGTGTGATATCAAGTGTTGACAGTGTTGGTGAGGTCTTGAATCAGTGTGATATCAAGTGTTGACAGTGTTGGTGAGGTCTTGAATCAGTGTGATATCAAGTGTTGACAGTGTTGGTGAGGTCTTGAATCAGTGTGATATCAAGTGTTGACAGTGTTGGTGAGGTCTTGAATCAGTGTGATATCAAGTGTTGACAGTGTTGGTGAGGTCTTGAATCAGTGTGATATCAAGTGTTGTCAGTGTTGGTGAGGTCTTGAATCAGTGCGATGTCAAGTGTTGTCAGTGTTGGTGAGGTCTTGAATCAGTGCGATGTCAAGTGTTGACAGTGTTGGTGAGGTCTTGAATCAGTGCGATATCAAGTGTTGACAGTGTTGGTGAGGTCTTGAATCAGTGCGATGTCAAGTGTTGTCAGTGTTGGTGAGGTCTTGAATCAGTGCGATATCAAGTGTTGACAGTGTTGGTGAGGTCTTGAATCAGTGCGATGTCAAGTGTTGACAGTGTTGGTGAGGTCTTGAATCAGTGCGATATCAAGTGTTGACAGTGTTGGTGAGGTCTTGAATCAGTGCGATATCAAGTGTTGACAGTGTTGGTGAGGTCTTGAATCAGTGTGATGTCAAGTGTTGACAGTGTTGGTGAGGTCTTGAATCAGTGCGATGTCAAGTGTTGACAGTGTTGGTGAGGTCTTGAATCAGTGCGATATCAAGTGTTGACAGTGTTGGTGAGGTCTTGAATCAGTGCGATGTCAAGTGTTGACAGTGTTGGTGAGGTCTTGAATCAGTGTGATATCAAGTGTTGACAGTGTTGGTGAGGTCTTGAATCAGTGTGATATCAAGTGTTGTCAGTGTTGGTGAGGTCTTGAATCAGTGCGATATCAAGTGTTGACAGTGTTGGTGAGGTCTTGAATCAGTGCGATGTCAAGTGTTGACAGTGTTGGTGAGGTCTTGAATCAGTGTGATATCAAGTGTTGACAGTGTTGGTGAGGTCTTGAATCAGTGTGATATCAAGTGTTGACAGTGTTGGTGAGGTCTTGAATCAGTGTGATATCAAGTGTTGACAGTGTTGGTGAGGTCTTGAATCAGTGTGATATCAAGTGTTGACAGTGTTGGTGAGGTCTTGAATCAGTGTGATATCAAGTGTTGACAGTGTTGGTGAGGTCTTGAATCAGTGCGATATCAAGTGTTGACAGTGTTGGTGAGGTCTTGAATCAGTGCGATGTCAAGTGTTGACAGTGTTGGTGAGGTCTTGAATCAGTGCGATATCAAGTGTTGACAGTGTTGGTGAGGTCTTGAATCAGTGCGATATCAAGTGTTGACAGTGTTGGTGAGGTCTTGAATCAGTGCGATATCAAGTGTTGACAGTGTTGGTGAGGTCTTGAATCAGTGTGATATCAAGTGTTGACAGTGTTGGTGAGGTCTTGAATCAGTGCGATGTCAAGTGTTCACAGTGTTGGTGAGGTCTTGAATCAGTGCGATATCAAGTGTTGTCAGTGTTGGTGAGGTCTTGAATCAGTGTGATATCAAGTGTTGACAGTGTTGGTGAGGTCTTGAATCAGTGCGATATCAAGTGTTGACAGTGTTGGTGAGGTCTTGAATCAGTGCGATGTCAAGTGTTGACAGTGTTGGTGAGGTCTTGAATCAGTGTGATATCAAGTGTTGACAGTGTTGGTGAGGTCTTGAATCAGTGCGATATCAAGTGTTGACAGTGTTGGTGAGGTCTTGAATCAGTGTGATATCAAGTGTTGACAGTGTTGGTGAGGTCTTGAATCAGTGCGATATCAAGTGTTGACAGTGTTGGTGAGGTCTTGAATCAGTGCGATATCAAGTGTTGACAGTGTTGGTGAGGTCTTGAATCAGTGCGATATCAAGTGTTCACAGTGTTGGTGAGGTCTTGAATCAGTGCGATATCAAGTGTTGACAGTGTTGGTGAGGTCTTGAATCAGTGCGATATCAAGTGTTGACAGTGTTGGTGAGGTCTTGAATCAGTGTGATATCAAGTGTTCACAGTGTTGGTGAGGTCTTGAATCAGTGCGATGTCAAGTGTTGACAGTGTTGGTGAGGTCTTGAATCAGTGTGATATCAAGTGTTGACAGTGTTGGTGAGGTCTTGAATCAGTGTGATATCAAGTGTTGACAGTGTTGGTGAGGTCTTGAATCAGTGCGATATCAAGTGTTGACAGTGTTGGTGAGGTCTTGAATCAGTGTGATATCAAGTGTTGACAGTGTTGGTGAGGTCTTGAATCAGTGCGATGTCAAGTGTTGACAGTGTTGGTGAGGTCTTGAATCAGTGCGATATCAAGTGTTGACAGTGTTGGTGAGGTCTTGAATCAGTGCCATATCAAGTGTTGACAGTGTTGGTGAGGTCTTGAATCAGTGCGATATCAAGTGTTGACAGTGTTGGTGAGGTCTTGAATCAGTGTGATATCAAGTGTTGACAGTGTTGGTGAGGTCTTGAATCAGTGTGATATCAAGTGTTGACAGTGTTGGTGAGGTCTTGAATCAGTGTGATATCAAGTGTTGACAGTGTTGGTGAGGTCTTGAATCAGTGTGATATCAAGTGTTGACAGTGTTGGTGAGGTCTTGAATCAGTGTGATATCAAGTGTTGACAGTGTTGGTGAGGTCTTGAATCAGTGTGATATCAAGTGTTGACAGTGTTGGTGAGGTCTTGAATCAGTGTGATATCAAGTGTTGACAGTGTTGGTGAGGTCTTGAATCAGTGTGATATCAAGTGTTGTCAGTGTTGGTGAGGTCTTGAATCAGTGTGATATCAAGTGTTGACAGTGTTGGTGAGGTCTTGAATCAGTGCCATATCAAGTGTTGTCAGTGTTGGTGAGGTCTTGAATCAGTGTGATATCAAGTGTTGTCAGTGTTGGTGAGGTCTTGAATCAGTGTGATATCAAGTGTTGACAGTGTTGGTGAGGTCTTGAATCAGTGCGATATCAAGTGTTGACAGTGTTGGTGAGGTCTTGAATCAGTGCGATATCAAGTGTTGACAGTGTTGGTGAGGTCTTGAATCAGTGTGATATCAAGTGTTGACAGTGTTGGTGAGGTCTTGAATCAGTGTGATATCAAGTGTTGACAGTGTTGGTGAGGTCTTGAATCAGTGTGATATCAAGTGTTGACAGTGTTGGTGAGGTCTTGAATCAGTGCGATATCAAGTGTTGACAGTGTTGGTGAGGTCTTGAATCAGTGTGATATCAAGTGTTGACAGTGTTGGTGAGGTCTTGAATCAGTGTGATATCAAGTGTTGACAGTGTTGGTGAGGTCTTGAATCAGTGTGATATCAAGTGTTGACAGTGTTGGTGAGGTCTTTAATCAGTGCGATATCAAGTGTTGACGAGGTCTTGAATCAGTGTGATATCAAGTGTTGACAGTGTTGGTGAGGTCTTGAATCAGTGTGATATCAAGTGTTGACAGTGTTGGTGAGGTCTTGAATCAGTGCGATATCAAGTGTTGTCAGTGTTGGTGAGGTCTTGAATCAGTGTGATATCAAGTGTTGACAGTGTTGGTGAGGTCTTGAATCAGTGCGATATCAAGTGTTGTCAGTGTTGGTGAGGTCTTGAATCAGTGTGATATCAAGTGTTGACAGTGTTGGTGAGGTCTTGAATCAGTGCGATATCAAGTGTTGACAGTGTTGGTGAGGTCTTGAATCAGTGCGATATCAAGTGTTGACAGTGTTGGTGAGGTCTTTAATCAGTGCGATATCAAGTGTTGACTGTGTTGGTGAGGTCTTGAATCAGTGCCATATCAAGTGTTGACAGTGTTGGTGAGGTCTTGAATCAGTGCGATATCAAGTGTTGACAGTGTTGGTGAGGTCTTGAATCAGTGTGATATCAAGTGTTGACAGTGTTGGTGAGGTCTTGAATCAGTGCCATATCAAGTGTTGACACAGTGAGGTCTTGAATCAGTGTGATATCAAGTGTTGACAGTGTTGGTGAGGTCTTGAATCAGTGCCATATCAAGTGTTGACAGTGTTGGTGAGGTCTTGAATCAGTGCCATATCAAGTGTTGACAGTGTTGGTGAGGTCTTGAATCAGTGCGATATCAAGTGTTGACAGTGTTGGTGAGGTCTTGAATCAGTGTGATATCAAGTGTTGACAGTGTTGGTGAGGTCTTGAATCAGTGCCATATCAAGTGTTGACACAGTGAGGTCTTGAATCAGTGCGATGTCAAGTGTTGACAGTGTTGGTGAGGTCTTGAATCAGTGCCATATCAAGTGTTGACAGTGTTGGTGAGGTCTTGAATCAGTGCGATATCAAGTGTTGACAGTGTTGGTGAGGTCTTGAATCAGTGCGATATCAAGTGTTGACAGTGTTGGTGAGGTCTTGAATCAGTGTGATATCAAGTGTTGACAGTGTTGGTGAGGTCTTGAATCAGTGTGATATCAAGTGTTGACAGTGTTGGTGAGGTCTTGAATCAGTGCCATATCAAGTGTTGACACAGTGAGGTCTTGAATCAGTGTGATATCAAGTGTTGACAGTGTTGGTGAGGTCTTGAATCAGTGCGATATCAAGTGTTCACAGTGTTGGTGAGGTCTTGAATCAGTGCGATGTCAAGTGTTGACAGTGTTGGTGAGGTCTTGAATCAGTGTGATATCAAGTGTTGACAGTGTTGGTGAGGTCTTGAATCAGTGCGATATCAAGTGTTGACAGTGTTGGTGAGGTCTTGAATCAGTGCGATATCAAGTGTTGACAGTGTTTGTGAGGTCTTGAATCAGTGCGATATCAAGTGTTGACAGTGTTGGTGAGGTCTTGAATCAGTGTGATATCAAGTGTTGACAGTGTTGGTGAGGTCTTGAATCAGTGTGATATCAAGTGTTGACAGTGTTGGTGAGGTCTTGAATCAGTGTGATATCAAGTGTTGACAGTGTTGGTGAGGTCTTGAATCAGTGTGATGTCAAGTGTTGACAGTGTTGGTGAGGTCTTGAATCAGTGTGATATCAAGTGTTGACAGTGTTGGTGAGGTCTTGAATCAGTGTGATATCAAGTGTTGTCAGTGTTGGTGAGGTCTTGAATCAGTGCGATATCAAGTGTTGTCAGTGTTGGTGAGGTCTTGAATCAGTGTGATATCAAGTGTTGACAGTGTTGGTGAGGTCTTGAATCAGTGCGATATCAAGTGTTGTCAGTGTTGGTGAGGTCTTGAATCAGTGCCATATCAAGTGTTGACAGTGTTGGTGAGGTCTTGAATCAGTGTGATATCAAGTGTTGACAGTGTTGGTGAGGTCTTGAATCAGTGTGATATCAAGTGTTGACAGTGTTGGTGAGGTCTTGAATCAGTGTGATATCAAGTGTTGACAGTGTTGGTGAGGTCTTGAATCAGTGTGATATCAAGTGTTGTCAGTGTTGGTGAGGTCTTGAATCAGTGCGATATCAAGTGTTGTCAGTGTTGGTGAGGTCTTGAATCAGTGCGATATCAAGTGTTGTCAGTGTTGGTGAGGTCTTGAATCAGTGCGATATCAAGTGTTGTCAGTGTTGGTGAGGTCTTGAATCAGTGTGATATCAAGTGTTGACAGTGTTGGTGAGGTCTTGAATCAGTGCGATATCAAGTGTTGACAGTGTTGGTGAGGTCTTGAATCAGTGCGATATCAAGTGTTGTCAGTGTTGGTGAGGTCTTGAATCAGTGTGATATCAAGTGTTGACAGTGTTGGTGAGGTCTTGAATCAGTGCGATATCAAGTGTTGACAGTGTTGGTGAGGTCTTGAATCAGTGCCATATCAAGTGTTGACAGTGTTGGTGAGGTCTTGAATCAGTGTGATATCAAGTGTTGTCAGTGTTGGTGAGGTCTTGAATCAGTGCCATATCAAGTGTTGTCAGTGTTGGTGAGGTCTTGAATCAGTGTGATGTCAAGTGTTGACAGTGTTGGTGAGGTCTTGAATCAGTGTGATATCAAGTGTTGTCAGTGTTGGTGAGGTCTTGAATCAGTGCGATGTCAAGTGTTGACAGTGTTGGTGAGGTCTTGAATCAGTGTGATATCAAGTGTTGACAGTGTTGGTGAGGTCTTGAATCAGTGTGATATCAAGTGTTGACAGTGTTGGTGAGGTCTTGAATCAGTGTGATATCAAGTGTTGTCAGTGTTGGTGAGGTCTTGAATCAGTGCCATATCAAGTGTTGACAGTGTTGGTGAGGTCTTGAATCAGTGCGATATCAAGTGTTGACAGTGTTGGTGAGGTCTTGAATCAGTGTGATGTCAAGTGTTGACAGTGTTGGTGAGGTCTTGAATCAGTGTGATATCAAGTGTTGACAGTGTTGGTGAGGTCTTGAATCAGTGCGATATCAAGTGTTGACAGTGTTGGTGAGGTCTTGAATCAGTGTGATATCAAGTGTTGTCAGTGTTGGTGAGGTCTTGAATCAGTGTGATATCAAGTGTTGACAGTGTTGGTGAGGTCTTGAATCAGTGCCATATCAAGTGTTGACAGTGTTGGTGAGGTCTTGAATCAGTGTGATATCAAGTGTTGTCAGTGTTGGTGAGGTCTTGAATCAGTGTGATATCAAGTGTTGACAGTGTTGGTGAGGTCTTGAATCAGTGCGATATCAAGTGTTGACAGTGTTGGTGAGGTCTTGAATCAGTGTGATATCAAGTGTTGACAGTGTTGGTGAGGTCTTGAATCAGTGCGATGTCAAGTGTTGACAGTGTTGGTGAGGTCTTGAATCAGTGCGATGTCAAGTGTTGACAGTGTTGGTGAGGTCTTGAATCAGTGCGATGTCAAGTGTTGACAGTGTTGGTGAGGTCTTGAATCAGTGCGATGTCAAGTGTTGACAGTGTTGGTGAGGTCTTGAATCAGTGCGATGTCAAGTGTTGACAGTGTTGGTGAGGTCTTGAATCAGTGCCATATCAAGTGTTGACAGTGTTGGTGAGGTCTTGAATCAGTGCGATATCAAGTGTTGACAGTGTTGGTGAGGTCTTGAATCAGTGCGATGTCAAGTGTTGACAGTGTTGGTGAGGTTTGAATCAGTGCGATGTCAAGTGTTGACAGTGTTGGTGAGGTCTTGAATCAGTGCGATGTCAAGTGTTGACAGTGTTGGTGAGGTCTTGAATCAGTGCGATGTCAAGTGTTGACAGTGTTGGTGAGGTCTTGAATCAGTGCGATGTCAAGTGTTGACAGTGTTGGTGAGGTCTTGAATCAGTGCGATGTCAAGTGTTGACAGTGTTGGTGAGGTCTTGAATCAGTGCGATATCAAGTGTTGACAGTGTTGGTGAGGTCTTGAATCAGTGCGATATCAAGTGTTGACAGTGTTGGTGAGGTCTTGAATCAGTGCGATATCAAGTGTTGACAGTGTTGGTGAGGTCTTGAATCAGTGCGATATCAAGTGTTGACAGTGTTGGTGAGGTCTTGAATCAGTGTGATATCAAGTGTTGACAGTGTTGGTGAGGTCTTGAATCAGTGTGATATCAAGTGTTGACAGTGTTGGTGAGGTCTTGAATCAGTGTGATATCAAGTGTTGACAGTGTTGGTGAGGTCTTGAATCAGTGTGATATCAAGTGTTGACAGTGTTGGTGAGGTCTTGAATCAGTGTGATATCAAGTGTTGACAGTGTTGGTGAGGTCTTGAATCAGTGTGATATCAAGTGTTGACAGTGTTGGTGAGGTCTTGAATCAGTGTGATATCAAGTGTTGTCAGTGTTGGTGAGGTCTTGAATCAGTGTGATATCAAGTGTTCACAGTGTTGGTGAGGTCTTGAATCAGCGTGATATCAAGTGTTCACAGTGTTGGTGAGGTCTTGAATCAGTGTGATATCAAGTGTTCACAGTGTTGGTGAGGTCTTGAATCAGTGTGATATCAAGTGTTGACAGTGTTGGTGAGGTCTTGAATCAGTGTGGTATCAAGTGTTGACAGTGTTGGTGAGGTCTTGAATCAGTGTGGTATCAAGTGTTGACAGTGTTGGTGAGGTCTTGAATCAGTGTGATATCAAGTGTTGACAGTGTTGGTGAGGTCTTGAATCAGTGCGATATCAAGTGTTCACAGTGTTGGTGAGGTCTTGAATCAGTGTGATATCAAGTGTTCACAGTGTTGGTGAGGTCTTGAATCAGTGTGATATCAAGTGTTCACAGTGTTGGTGAGGTCTTGAATCAGTGCGATATCAAGTGTTGACAGTGTTGGTGAGGTCTTGAATCAGTGCGATATCAAGTGTTGACAGTGTTGGTGGGGTCTTGAATCAGTGCGATATCAAGTGTTGTCAGTGTTGGTGAGGTCTTGAATCAGTGCGATATCAAGTGTTGACAGTGTTGGTGAGGTCTTGAATCAGTGCGATATCAAGTGTTGACAGTGTTGGTGAGGTCTTGAATCAGTGCGATATCAAGTGTTGACAGTGTTGGTGAGGTCTTGAATCAGTGCGATATCAAGTGTTGACAGTGTTGGTGAGGTCTTGAATCAGTGTGATATCAAGTGTTGACAGTGTTGGTGAGGTCTTGAATCAGTGTGATATCAAGTGTTGACAGTGTTGGTGAGGTCTTGAATCAGTGTGATATCAAGTGTTGACAGTGTTGGTGAGGTCTTGAATCAGTGTGATATCAAGTGTTGACAGTGTTGGTGAGGTCTTGAATCAGTGCGATATCAAGTGTTGACAGTGTTGGTGAGGTCTTGAATCAGTGCGATGTCAAGTGTTCACAGTGTTGGTGAGGTCTTGAATCAGTGCGATGTCAAGTGTTCACAGTGTTGGTGAGGTCTTGAATCAGTGTGATATCAAGTGTTCACAGTGTTGGTGAGGTCTTGAATCAGTGCGATATCAAGTGTTGACAGTGTTGGTGAGGTCTTGAATCAGTGTGATATCAAGTGTTGACAGTGTTGGTGAGGTCTTGAATCAGTGTGATATCAAGTGTTGACAGTGTTGGTGAGGTCTTGAATCAGTGCGATATCAAGTGTTGACAGTGTTGGTGAGGTCTTGAATCAGTGCGATATCAAGTGTTGACAGTGTTGGTGAGGTCTTGAATCAGTGTGATATCAAGTGTTGACAGTGTTGGTGAGGTCTTGAATCAGTGTGATATCAAGTGTTGACAGTGTTGGTGAGGTCTTGAATCAGTGTGATATCAAGTGTTGACAGTGTTGGTGAGGTCTTGAATCAGTGTGATGTCAAGTGTTGACAGTGTTGGTTAGGTCTTGAATCAGTGCGATATCAAGTGTTGACAGTGTTGGTGAGGTCTTGAATCAGTGCGATATCAAGTGTTGACAGTGTTGGTGAGGTCTTGAATCAGTGCGATATCAAGTGTTGACAGTGATGGTGAGGTCTTGAATCAGTGTGATATCAAGTGTTGACAGTGTTGGTGAGGTCTTGAATCAGTGTGGTATCAAGTGTTGACAGTGTTGGTGAGGTCTTGAATCAGTGTGGTATCAAGTGTTGACAGTGTTGGTGAGGTCTTGAATCAGTGTGATATCAAGTGTTGACAGTGTTGGTGAGGTCTTGAATCAGTGCGATATCAAGTGTTCACAGTGTTGGTGAGGTCTTGAATCAGTGTGATATCAAGTGTTCACAGTGTTGGTGAGGTCTTGAATCAGTGTGATATCAAGTGTTCACAGTGTTGGTGAGGTCTTGAATCAGTGCGATATCAAGTGTTGACAGTGTTGGTGAGGTCTTGAATCAGTGCGATATCAAGTGTTGACAGTGTTGGTGGGGTCTTGAATCAGTGCGATATCAAGTGTTGTCAGTGTTGGTGAGGTCTTGAATCAGTGCGATATCAAGTGTTGACAGTGTTGGTGAGGTCTTGAATCAGTGCGATATCAAGTGTTGACAGTGTTGGTGAGGTCTTGAATCAGTGCGATATCAAGTGTTGACAGTGTTGGTGAGGTCTTGAATCAGTGCGATATCAAGTGTTGACAGTGTTGGTGAGGTCTTGAATCAGTGTGATATCAAGTGTTGACAGTGTTGGTGAGGTCTTGAATCAGTGTGATATCAAGTGTTGACAGTGTTGGTGAGGTCTTGAATCAGTGTGATATCAAGTGTTGACAGTGTTGGTGAGGTCTTGAATCAGTGTGATATCAAGTGTTGACAGTGTTGGTGAGGTCTTGAATCAGTGCGATATCAAGTGTTGACAGTGTTGGTGAGGTCTTGAATCAGTGCGATGTCAAGTGTTCACAGTGTTGGTGAGGTCTTGAATCAGTGCGATGTCAAGTGTTCACAGTGTTGGTGAGGTCTTGAATCAGTGTGATATCAAGTGTTCACAGTGTTGGTGAGGTCTTGAATCAGTGCGATATCAAGTGTTGACAGTGTTGGTGAGGTCTTGAATCAGTGTGATATCAAGTGTTGACAGTGTTGGTGAGGTCTTGAATCAGTGTGATATCAAGTGTTGACAGTGTTGGTGAGGTCTTGAATCAGTGCGATATCAAGTGTTGACAGTGTTGGTGAGGTCTTGAATCAGTGCGATATCAAGTGTTGACAGTGTTGGTGAGGTCTTGAATCAGTGTGATATCAAGTGTTGACAGTGTTGGTGAGGTCTTGAATCAGTGTGATATCAAGTGTTGACAGTGTTGGTGAGGTCTTGAATCAGTGTGATATCAAGTGTTGACAGTGTTGGTGAGGTCTTGAATCAGTGTGATGTCAAGTGTTGACAGTGTTGGTTAGGTCTTGAATCAGTGCGATATCAAGTGTTGACAGTGTTGGTGAGGTCTTGAATCAGTGCGATATCAAGTGTTGACAGTGTTGGTGAGGTCTTGAATCAGTGCGATATCAAGTGTTGACAGTGATGGTGAGGTCTTGAATCAGTGTGATATCAAGTGTTGACAGTGTTGGTGAGGTCTTGAATCAGTGCGATATCAAGTGTTGACAGTGTTGGTGAGGTCTTGAATCAGTGCGATATCAAGTGTTGACAGTGATGGTGAGGTCTTGAATCCAGTTACATTTCCCCCCGATCCATCCGTCTGTACAATACCATTTATTGTCCGAATATTCAGAGCGTAAATACATTTGTGGCTTGGATTTTAGAAGAAAACTCTTCACATGTTCTGCCCATGAAGAGAAAAGGTTGGGGCGGGGGGGTGAAATGGATGTGTTCATTATGTAGATGTTGGCCCTGGTATCACGTCTTGGCTCTGTTGGGTCCGTTGGGTCTGCGGTCAATTCACAGGATGATCATTTTCAGTGCCAAGCCGTGGCCTGCTCGCTTCCATGGTCTGATGGAGGTGCTAATGGAGGCCCTAACAGTGTCTCATCCACCATTCCAGAACCTGGATTATTGATGGATGCAGTAGTCTTTTGCGGCTGCACGTATGGTGTCACCTTTCCAATCGTGGCTATAAACTTCCAAAGTATTGTTAGCTTTTGCACTCAGGAGAATGTCCTCGTAACCTCTTCCTTTTACGAGTCATATGGGAGGGAGAACGTTAAATGCACAAGTACATAAAAAGAGGCTCGCACACAATATCGCCTCTGTTTCCGTAGCCAAGTTGTAATTGGCTAAACGAGCTGTGTAGGAGATCCAATGATCTTTGTAATCTCACGGTAAAGGTCTGTGGTTGGTTGTGGCTGGCCTCCAAAGTAAAGCGCTGTCCACACACCATGAACTATATAACTGTAACTGTCCACACACCATGAACTATATAACTGTAACTGTCCACACACCATGAACTATATAACTGTAACTGTCCACACACCATGAACTATATAACTGTAACGATGTAACTATAATATACTGTCCACACACCATGAACTATATAACTGTAACGACTCAAGTGGACGGCATGGAGTCCATGTTCCACAATAACGTCCGTAGTTCAGTTTGATTGATTGATTGATTGATTGAAGAATTTATTAACAGTTTGCAGAATTACAGTACATTTCAAGCACAAACTCAATACAAAGGCTGTTAACTGTGAGTGGACGACCCAATTAAGCATTACACTTGTTTCCAATAGGGTCCACCATGTTCAAATCATCAAAACATTTAGAGACGTACAAATAGACACTTCTATAGACAGAACAGGAATTCATCATAAAGGAGGTAAAAAGGGAAAATAAATATATACAGTGAGGGGGAAAAAGGGGGGGGCGGGGGGGGGGGGGGGATTCAGATTTTACGGGGGCCAGTTTCGAATTGCAGCCATCCGTAGGTGCCCTTTGAGAGCGGTTTTGAAGGAGTCAAGGGATTCGCATGTCTTAATGACAGTTGGTAGGGCGTTCCACATTTTGGTGGCATAGGAGCGAAAATGAACGATAGAAACACAACAGTCAATTAAACTAAATATACAGTTCTAGCACATCTTTCGAACATCTTTAACAGACGTTATCATTGTGGATGCTCACATCATTAAACTTATATATATATTTATATATATATACAGATACTCCATGGTGCCTTCAATTATTATTATTCATTTTTTGGTCAATTCCTGAAACTTTAGGGCTCTGGGAACTCCAGAGGGTCCCCAAAAAAAAGATTAATATAGCATCAAAATCTGTTGAACCTCTTTAACCCAACATAATGTACACCTAGCTGAAGAAAAGCTGCAAGCTATACAAGACATATATATATATATATATATATATATTCAAATCTGCTATTTTCAGAAAGATCTGGTTACAGGGGTGTTGTGCAGGGGTCCTTGAGGGAGTTCCAGGGTGTCCCCAGGGGTCCTTGAGGGGGTTCCAGGGGGTCCCCAGCTAAAATCCTATGATATTTAGTCAACTAAAACTAGACTAACACATTCCAGGTGACTAAAATGTGACTAAAACTAAATTAAAACTATTCAAGAGACTACGACAAAAACTAAAATCAAAATTTGCTGCCAAAAACAACGCTCGCTGAGTCGCTGACCCAGATCCCACTGGACAGCGGTGTCCCTCGCTAGCATGCATGCCTGGAGAGGAAGGACAGTATGTCCTCCTGACCCAGATCCCACTGGACAGCGGTGTCCCTCGCTAGCATGCATGCCTGGAGAGGAAGGACAGTATATCCTCACTGCCTGAAAAGGCAGAAGAATGTGCCTGGTCACTCCCCGTCATTTCTCTACATGGCGATGGGGAGTGAAAAGTGTGTCAGTGTAAACTTGAAACGCTTGTGAAATGGACTGCGTGCACTCTTGTATAAACACTTTAACCGCCCAGTCCTGCACTAATGGGTGCCGGTGGTCCCAACGTTGATATCGTGTAATGTCTGTCGCTGTCGGTGGCGGAAGACCTTTTGTACGTTCCCTTTTTTAATTCTTATTTTTAAAACATGTCTAGTCTACTATTCAACTATTCGACTAGTAAATCCACTAGTTGACCTTGTTGGTACTAGTTTGCTAGATTATAGTCACCAATGTACACAGTTTTTTACATACATACAAATATTATTACAAAAACGTTTAACCCTAAAGAATAAATAATGGGCCTTGACATGAATAAAACACTGCCATTGCCCACATGGGGTTTCCCTGCTGAATGAGCGGTAGAGGTTTGGTCTCTCACGCGCCGCGGAGGAGAAGTAGGACATGCAACTTTGCAGATTGCATCTTCAATTCAACTTCAAGTCTGAATGTGTACAAAACTGACCCATTTCCCCCCACGCTGGGGGGGGGGGGGGGGGGGTTCTGTAATAAAGCTGAGTGCAAAATGAAGAAAACATGAAGACTAATTCTATATCTCTCCATCTTGTTTTCTGCTCCAGGGACATAAGGGTGACCCGGGACTGTCCCCAGGCCGATCTCCCAAAGGAGATAAAGTAGGCATACCTACCTGACAAACATCCTCTCATACACTTAGTTATTCTACACAGTGTTATACATAAGTGTTAAAGTTATACGTGTATAAAGTTATACACTCTCTAAAATGAACACTGTAAAAATGGTGTCCTTTTCAGGGAGAGCTGGGTGCGATGGGGCCTCCTGGACTGCCCGGACAAGATGGACGGAAGGTAAGAATTCTGCTGTTGTTGCAAAAAAATAAAATAAAAAACACAATAAAAATCTAAAAACGGGCCTGGGCCATGGCTCAGTGGTCCAGGCACCTTGGCTGGTAATCCAGTCTGGCAGTGTGCCGCAGGTTCGACTCCCGATCCCGACGGCCTTTACTGCATGTCTCAACCCCCCCATCTCTCTCCCCATTTCCTGTCAGCCTACTGTCTGTCCCTCCATAAAAGATATTTAAAAAAATAAAGGCGAAAGCCACAAAAAAAACATTTTAAAAAAATCTAAAAACGTAACCGTCTTGCCGCCAGCATTAACATTGCGCATTGCCAAGGTTTTTATCGCGCGTAACACTTATTTTGAAGAGCGAAATATCCGTAACCGGATGTTACAATGACCAAATGCTGTGTGTGGCGTTTTGACCGGTTGTTGTTCTCTCGCTCGGTGCATAAAAATCCTAACCGCGAGTATCACAGCGTCTGCTACAGGCCGTTGAGTATCACAGCGCCTGCTACAGGCCGTTGAGTATCACAGCGCCTGCTACAGGCCGTTGAGTATCACAGCGCCTGCTACAGGCCGTTGAGTATCACAGCGCCTGCTACAGGCCGTTGAGTATCACAGCGCCTGCTACAGGCCGTTGAGTATCACAGCGTCTGCTACAGGCCGTTGAGTATCACAGCGCCTGCTACAGGCCGTTGAGTATCACAGCGTCTGCTACAGGCCGTTGAGTATCACAGCGCCTGCTACAGGCCGTTGAGTATCACAGCGCCTGCTACAGGCCGTTGAGTATCACAGCGTCTGCTACAGGCCGTTGAGCATCACAGCGCCTGTTGAACAACCTTGTTTTCACCTTGGAACGTCTGGCGGCGAACCCCCAGGAGGCAGTTACTATAATGATGCTCTGGAGAGGGACGTCCGGAAGCTCTCTGGTGGAGCTGTTACTATAATGTTGCTCTGGAGAGGGACGTCCGGAAGCTCTCTGGTGGAGCTGTTGCCCCCGCAACAAGACTACGGATAAGCGGTTGAAGATTGACGGATGGGATGGTTTAGGCTTAGGGGGCGGGGCAGTGGTTCAGGCAGTGGCTGCTTGGGGGGGAAAAAAGGTTCTCGGTTCAATCCCCGGCTCTAGTGTGGAAGTGTCCCTGACCGTGATGAGGAGGTTGCTTGGTTTCCTCTGCCAACCAGTGTGCAGATGTGGGTGAATGGCTGAATGTAAAACACTTTGGATAGAGCCGCTATAGAGCGTCGCAGCCCCGCCCCCTCGAGAGACCCGGAAAAGAAATCCCCGTTCATTTTCCTCATAGACTTTTCAGAAAGTATTTATTTAAAGACGTTTACGCCGCGGACAAAGACAACTCTTGTCGTGACAAATCATGACAATAAACACAATGTTTTGGGCCAAACAAAGAATTATAAAATTATAAAAACACTTTTTTTTGTTGTTTTTCTTCTTTGTAATTATTTGTTTGGTCCAAAATATTGTGTTTGTTGTCATGATTTGTCACTACACGAGTTGGCTTCGTACGACGCTTAAAAGGTCTTTAAATAAATACTTTTTGAAATGTCTATGGGGAAAATGCATTGGGATTCATTTCCTGGGCCTGGCGTCGTCATGAAAGGGGGCGGGACTGCGACGTTCTATAGAGCGTCGCAGTCCCGCCCCCTTTCATGACGACGAGAGACAGGAAAATAATTCCCCGTTCATTTTCCTCATAGACTTTTCAGAAAGTATTTATTTAAAGACGTTTACGCCGCGGACAAAGACAACTCGAGTTGTGACAAAATTGACAATAAACACAATGTTTTGGGGCCGATCAAATAATTTGTAAGAAGAAAAACAAAACAAAAAGTGTTGTATCCTGCCTTTTTTTCATCTTTCTAATTATTTGATCGGCCCCAAAACATTGTGTTTATTGTCATGATTTGTCACGACAAGAGTTGGCTTTGTCCGCAGCGTAAACGTCTTTAAATAAATACTTTTTGTCTGAGGAAAATGAACAGGGATTTCTTTTCCGGGTCTCTCGAGGGGGCGGGGCTGAAAGGGGGCGGGACCGCGACGCTCTATATACAGTAAATTCCCCATTTTCCCTTTTAAGTGGTCAAAAGGCCCACGAATCAGTGGCTTTGAATGAATGACTAAATCATTGAATGAGGGGGGGGGGGGGGGGGGGGGGGGGGTGATACCGAGGATCTATAAATCAAAGCATACATACAGTACATAACTTCACCATCCCCCTTCACGCCCCCGCCTGCTGGCAAAGTTCCCTTTTGAGGGAGGGGGGAATTCTGTCAGAAGTTGGGCTGGTTGGAGGGCTCGGCCAAACAACTATCTCTCTGGCTCTCCCTGGGTGTTTGAGCTCTTGTTTTGGAGCGCGGCCTAACGCAGTACAAGCACACCTGTGTTCCGACTCCTCTAACGCAGTACAGGTGTCTGGGCGCCGCACCTGTGTTCTGACTCCTCTAACGCAGTACAGGTGTCTGGGCGCCGCACCTGTGTTCTGGGGCGCCGCACCTGTGTTCTGGGGCGCCGCACCTGTGTTCCGACTCCTCGTTCAGTTGTGGTGGAAAATCGTACCCTGGTACTTGAGCAGCAATAGCAACACCACCATGTAGATATATACTCTGTTCTGTATCAGTGGTGCTCAATATTTCATGTCAAGGACCCCAGAAACTATATGTAATTGGCCTCCGCCCCATCTGAAAATATGTTGTTCCAGGGATCCTCCCCAGAAGCAAAGATTTGAGTTAAAAACGTTCACTCAATAATATATACTCAAAGATTTGAGTCACATTTTCGCGATTTTTCAAAAAATAGCAGACCTACAAGCTCATAGCGCGGCACTCGGTGCCGCGCTATGAGCTTGTAGATCTGCTATTTTTCAATAGCTAAAGTATAACATAATGCAACAGGGTTTCCCGCCCAGAATGGGTTAAGAGTTTCACTTGAGTAAAAGCAAACAAAAATGATTTTTTTTTAAGTATAAAATTGGCTTGAATGGATTTGTAACTCGATTTGTACTTGATGACATGTACTTAGTTACATGTACTTAGTTACATGTACTTAGTAGTTACCTTTCACCACTGTTCTGCAGTCCCGAAACGCGTGAAGGTTTTGAATAGCTGGCCTGTGACATCACCACCGCCGGCCCCCACATATAGCGAGTCATTCGAGGAGAGTTCGGGTCTTTCGGGGTGGGGGGGGCCTTAAACTGCACCCTGCAACCCTTCCAAGTGGCAACATCCGTGGCCGTTTGATTTCATAATAATAGCCTCCTCTCCAAAGTAGGGCGACTTTATGAATATGTGGGTTAATTCGACGCTGGAGATTTTGTGGTTTGCATTTGTTTGCTCATGCTGACTGCAGTCATTTACATGCCAGTTAAGCCTTAATGTGCAAATGTTATCATGACAGAAGATGATTGTTACCAGAGAGAGAGAGAGAGAGAGAGAGAGAGAGAGAGAGAGAGAGAGAGAGAGAGAGAGAGAGAGGGAGAGAGGGAGAGAGGGAGAGAGGGAGAGAGGGAGAGGGGGAGCGGGAGCGTAGCCTTGTGCATTTCATCTCTGGCCTCGCCCCAGCCCACTCAGTAATTACAGATCTCTGGTGTACCAGGCTGCGTAGCCGTAGTGCAACTGCAATGAGTGTGTGTAGTAGGCAGGGCTGGACTGGCCACCGGGCATACCTTTTTTTTTTCCTTTTTTTTTTGACAGGCAGGCAGGCCAATAGGCGGCAGGCCACCAGAAAAGGTCCGGGCGTGCTGCCATTCTGGGGTAGCGCCCCCCCCCTGACCCCCCCCGGCGGTGCAGTGCAGGGGGGGGGGCCACATAATATTATGTTGCCTATCTGCTCGCTGGTTGTGGTGGGCCGGTCTGGGCCAAATTCACGCGAAAATGCCCGGGCCGAATTTTTGTCCCAGTCCAGCCCTGGTAGTAGGGCTGTGCATCTTTGGGTGTCCCACGATTCGATTCCGATTCTTGGGGTCACGATTCGATTCAAAATCGAAAAAAATCCAGATTCAAAACGATTCTCTATTCAAAATGATTCTCGATTCAATACATAGGATTTCATCACAATCTACTCCAGTCTTGAACTGAAGTGACTACAGTAACTTGAAAATGACTGAAGACATGATGTTTACTGTGATTAGAGTCAGTAAATGACTGAAGACATGATGTTTACTGTGATTAGGGTAAGCTTACATTTCATATCACAGACACCATGTAGTGAAAACTCCTGTAACTGTAACCAGAAAAAACAAATCTAAAATCTTTGGAAATTATGAATCGATTTTGAATGCTGCTTTGATGCTGCTTCATGGGGTTCAAGTGGTATGCGCACATGCACACGCACACACACACACACACACACACACACACACGCACACACACACACACACGCACGCACGCACGCACACACACACACACACACACACACACACACACACACACACACACACACACACACACACACACACACACACACACACACACACACACACACACACACACACACACTTAACAGTGGTGCGGCCGCATCTGTTTTTCGAAAGCATCTTGAAAAAAAACAACAAAAAAAACAACAAACAACTAAACAAAATCGAAAAGAACCCAGAAGAGAGTGGAAACAATTCACGAGACATGAGTTCACACTCTGAATTACACATTTCTCACATGAAGCTGTTCCTCACACCGACCACTGCCAGAGAGATTTCACCAGGAGTTAGACAGAAAGAGAAACGGCGAGCGTGGCCGCCAGCCCTGATAATGTACGATACTGTACTGTACAGCCCTGATACTGTACGATAAGCTGAGAGGCTGCAGCCCTGATACTGTACGATAAGCGGAGAGGCTGCAGCGAAGCCCTGATACTGTACGATAAGCTGAGAGGCTGCAGCCCTGATACTGTACGATAAGCTGAGAGGCTGCAGCCCTGATACTGTACGATAAGCTGAGAGGCTGCAGCCCTGATACTGTACGATAAGCTGAGAGGCTGCAGCGAAGCCCTGATACTGTACGATAAGCTGAGAGGCTGCAGCCCTGATACTGTACGATAAACTGAGAGGCTGCAGCCCTGATACTGTACGATAAGCTGAGAGGCTACAGCCCTGATACTGTACGATAAGCTGAGAGGCTGCAGCCCTGATACTGTACGATAAGCTGAGAGGCTGCAGCGAAGCCCTGATACTGTACGATAAGCTGAGAGGCTGCAGCCCTGATACTGTACGATAAGCTGAGAGGCTGCAGCCCTGATACTGTACGATAAGCTGAGAGGCTGCAGCGAAGCCCTGATACTGTACGATAAGCTGAGAGGCTACAGCCCTGATACTGTACGATAAGCTGAGAGGCTGCAGCGAAGCCCTGATACTGTACGATAAGCTGAGAGGCTGCAGCCCTGATACTGTACGATAAACTGAGAGGCTGCAGCCCTGATACTGTACGATAAGCTGAGAGGCTACAGCGTGCGCTCCCTCGCACATTAAAGTGCATGTGCACAATCCAACACAGTCCTTGGTGGGAACTTTTAACAATCCATGATGCAACAACGGGGCCTGAATGCGAGACCATCTGGAGGTCCGACGGTTGCTTCATTCACTGTAGTAGTAACAGATGACCTGCCCATGGACCCAGAGAGGATTAGGAAGGCCTTATGAGTCATGGGAACACGCCGGGTATGCTGCCATGAATCTCTCTGCTTATGAGTCATGGGAACACGCCGGGTATGCTGCCATGAATCTGCGTTGCGGTAATCGTGAAGCTTCGCTTGGGCGTGGACGCTGCGTCCGTCCACTCCCGGCCAGGGGTTAAAGTCTAAGCGTTCCTAAACTGAGGGAGAACAGTCAACAGTCCTCGAAAATAGCTGATCTACAAGTTCACAGTGTTGCCGCGGCGATGCGACATGCCACGATGTGTTAGCCTGGCTAATAAGCCAGACCGAATCAGCCGTTGGCAAAAAAAATTGCCTGCCGGCGGATTACGGTCTGGAGAGGCTCAAGTGTACGCCCATTTCCTACACCAGAGAACTGGTGTGGCCAATCGGGACACGGTATGCAATATGGGCGGGCTTTGGTACAGTGACGTTCAATGCTTGAGACCTTTGACTGACAGTAGCTCTGACCAATTGCGTCAAAGAGAAAATGTTTGAACCCGCCCCCCGGGAAATAAGATCCATACACAGCATCTCCAGACTCAAATACCACACGACAGTGTGATTTGAGTCTGGCTTATTAGCCAGGCTAACGATGTGTGGCAGTATATATAAGTATATGGCAGCAATTCCCAACCTGTGGGTCAGGGCCCTCTGGTGGGCGGTGAGGATATTGCAAGTGGGCACCCAAATAATTGGCAGAACATCAAGATTGTATTGATAAAAATCAATATCAATCGATCGATATAAGGAATGTTAATGATGTTAAACATGCTTTGAGAATGCACGCGGCCCACCCATCTGGCCCACCCATCTGGCCCGTTGTGAGGTCCGTTTGCATTTTCAAGTGGGTCCTGTTCGGGAACCACTGCTAGAAGTGGTTAAGTGGGTACATGTGTGCGGTCAGATCTCTTCAGGTGGAATTGGTTACGGCCGATACCGAGCCGCAATCCCAATCAGATCTTCATCTTTAGGGGGCACAGTGGCACAGTCGGTAGTGCTGTCGCCTCACAGCTAGAAGGTCCTGGGTTCGATTCCCGCTGGGGACGCCGATTAACCCCGATGTGGGTGCTGGGGGCGTGTCCTCTCCTCCGCGTCATCAGTGCCCATCCCCGAGGCGGGGTTGGCGAAAGGGCCTTTCTGTGTGGAGTTTGCATGTTCTCCCCGTGTCCCCTAGGGTAGGTACCCTCACATGTTCTCCCTGTGTCCCCTATAGAGTAGGTACCCTCACATGTCCTCCCTGTGTCCCCTATAGGGTAGGTAGTGGTACCCTCACATGTTCTCCCCGTGTCCCCTATAGGGTAGGTACCCTCACATGTCCTCCCTGTGTCCCCTATAGGGTAGGTAGTGGTACCCTCACATGTTCTCCCCGTGTCTCCTAGGGTAGGTACCCTCACATGTTCCCCCCGTGTCCCCTATAGGGTAGGTACCCTCACATGTTCTCCCCGTGTCCCCTAGGGTAGGTACTCTCACATGTTCTCCCCGTGTCCCCTAGGGTAGGTACCCTCACATGTTCTCCCCGTGTCCCCTAGGGTAGGTACTCTCACATGTTCTCCCCGTGTCCCCTAGGGTAGGTACCCTCACATGTTCTCCCCGTGTCCCCTAGGGTAGGTACCCTCACATGTTCCCCCCGTGTCCCCTATAGGGTAGGTACCCTCACATGTTCTCCCCGTGTCCCCTAGGGTAGGTACTCTCACATGTTCTCCCCGTGTCCCCTAGGGTAGGTACCCTCACATGTTCCCCCCGTGTCCCCTAGGGTAGGTACTCTCACATGTTCTCCCCGTGTCCCCTAGGGTAGGTACCCTCACATGTTCTCCCCGTGTCCCCTATAGGGTAGGTACCCTCACATGTTCCCCCTGTGTCCCCTATTGATACCCTCACAAATAACATGCAGTAATCCTGGTCTCTAAACTGCCTTCCCCCTGGCCTTGTGTTCCTTCCACGCGCTACGTCCAGCCGGGGAAACTCCCCCCTGTCAGGTGAAAAGAAGCAGCTTGGACTCCTCATGCATAGAAGGAAGCATGAGGTCAGTCCGCTGCCCCCCCCAGGTTGGCAGAGGAAGTGTAGCGCCCAGGATTACATTAGATAATTGATTTGACACTGGGTGAAAAAATGGGTTACAAAATCGTGGGATAAAAATATTTTTTATATATATATATATATAAAATAAAAAGATATTCATCTTTAGCGTGTGGCAGCCGTGAGAAAATAATAAACAGTACAAACATCTAACTCTCCGCAGAGCCTCCCTAACGCTGACAGACATCCTAATTGTTTTATTCCCAAACGTTAAATACAATGCTGAAATGTTGTTGATAAAATCAAGGCAGCTTTTTGGCTATGCTGGAAGAAAAAAAGGAAAACGCACCATATTGTCTGCAGCTGTGCTCCAGCTCACTTCCATGTTATTTGCATCGCGTAGCCCTTACTCTGGCACTCCAAGCCCACAAAATGTGGACATAACCTTTTGTATCTCGAGTTATTTAATAACGCTCCAGCATTCCATCATCAGGCCACAGCATGGCAGACACTGGCCAGCCTGCTGCCCTCACGGTCACACTGCGACCTGGCCAGCCTGCTGCCCTCACGGTCACACTGCGACCTGGCCCGCCTGCTGCCCTCACGGTCACACTGCGACCTGGCCGGCTTTATTATTGGGCACTTTGCTTTACGTCACTCACACTGCCGCTGGAGCAGTTGTGTGTGTGTGCGCGTGTGTGTGTGTGCGTGTGTGCGTGAGCGTGTGCGTGTCGCGGACTCTTGGCACCGTGCCAGAGAACACCTCTCTCACTGTGGGAAACGTGTAAAAGTTGTAATGGGAAGGTTAGCCTGGAGTCAGTCAGCGGGCTGAACTGTCAAATAAGAGGTGGTGAGTGTAGAGAGAGAGAGAGAGAGAGAGAGAGAGAGAGAGAGAGAGAGAGAGAGAGAGAGAGAGAGAGAGAGAGAGAGAGAGAGAGAGAGAGAGAGAGAGAGAGAGAGAGAGAGAGAGAGAGAGAGAGAGAGAGAGAGAGAGAGAGAGAGAGAGAGAGAGAGAGAGAGAGAGAGAGAGAGAGAGACTCTGGGGAGATGGATTACCAGTTCTAGGCCAACTGTGTGCTCTCTTTCCACACGTTGGAATCGGACCCAGATCTTTATTACATTTTTCCCTCTTACTCCAGAACATTGAACATTAACATCCAGACACTCACTGTGTGGCTAACGGCTGTTTGTCCCAAGTTCAATCAGTACTACGTCTAATTTATTTTATTATTATTATTTTTTTAAATCAAAATGCCTTTCCAGGTAGATGAGGCTGGCACTCGCATGGAAAGAACAGTTTAAGCTTTGGAACCGCCAAGCTCAGCTCTCACTTAACTGAGGGTGATTTTGTCGTTGTCGGGCAGAAACTTCTTATCTCTTTATTTTCTTTCTTCATAAATTAATGCCGACTCTACTTCATCACACAAAAGTACCAAACGTTGGCAGATCCACAAGCTTGTAGATCTGCAACCTTTGCTGTGTTTGATTGAACTTGAATCCAGAAAAGCAACAGTTTTAATTTAGACATAATATAGGTTTCTATCCGACAGAGACAATTTATTTCACACATAGTTGCTTCACTATGTGTGACGCATTTGAGGATTTGCCAAAATCTCCAAGCTCACAACGTGTCGCAGCATCACGTGGTTGTGAGCTTGAAGATCTGCTATTGTCGCTGCAGCGTGCCACGTACGTACGGCGCACAACCAAAGTATACAGCTGAGCTCAGGCCTTAGGATGGATAGACCGCCGCTGCACTTTCCCTCTTGGCTCTCAGAGGGAGTCATCGCTGTGACTGACAGTAATTAAAACAATCCATTCTCCACAACAACACCAGCCAACTGGATGTGTGATCCATTGCCATAGAGGACGGGGGGGGGGGGGGGGTAGATCACTTGGACAGCAGCAGCAGAAGCATTTTGACACGTCGCTTCAAACAAAGACGTCTCTCTTTGCTGTGTTAAGAATGTTTTATGTCTCTCCGACATAAAGACATCTCTCCAACGATAAGAGTGAGAGTAACGTATAGCTGCATGCCCACCACCGTCCGCCTGTTGAGCAGCACTGGACACATGCAGGGACAGATTAACCTCCAAGAGGGCCCCTGGGCCCCAGGGGGGGCCCCATAGCACGCAGAATCTGGGTTTTTCCAGTTTTTTTACCTAAATTTAACACAATCAACGGGCCAATGAAGAGCCACAGGAGCCTCAAACCCAGTACCGCGTGTCCCAGTATGTGTTCAACAACACAGCCACGCAAAATAACACTGACAGCTACAGTATGACCTGCATAGCAACAGTTGCTAAACTATTTGGATTGGCATTTAGGTGATATGCCACATTTTTCCTATCGCCCATCGTCTGCCCCCAAAGTCACAGACGGGCGATTGCTATAAAAGCAATGTGAGAACAGCTTACATCGGGTTGCGCGTCGGAAAAATAGACTCATCCAATCCACGATTGGATGCGATATATTGGTCCCGTGTGCATTGGGAGGAGATGTCTAGTTGTCCACAACCTCCCCAGATCAACAGTAGGGGTTGGTTTTGGTTGGCAGCGACTTGGAGGAGGAATTGGCATCTTATATCCTGTATGAAAACGACTGCCTAACTTCATGCCAAACACTTCAAACGTTATTGGGAGGTTTTTCTGTAGAGCAACAGACTGTTTTGCTGCTGTGCCCGCAACTCCTCTCGGGAACAATAAAGTTGACTCTCACTCTTTCTCTCGGCTAACCACCGACGATTCGGCACGCACGCACGCACGCACGCACGCACGCACGCACGCACGTGCACACACTCATCATCATCATCATCATCATCATCCAGGGACTGCTGTGTGTGGTTTTTTCCCCACTGTTCTGGACAGAGGGCCCAGACACATTGTTTTGGCTCTGTGCGCGGCGGTCCGTGCTCTGGCTCGTTGTGCGCGGCGGTCCGTGCTCTGGCTCGTTGTGCGCGGCGGTCCGTGTCGCTGTGCGCGGCGGTCCGTGCTCTGGCTCGTTGTGCGCGGCGGTCCGTGTCGCTGTGCGCGGCGGTCCGTGCTCTGGCTCGTTGTGCGCGGCGGTCCGTGTCGCTGTGCGCGGCGGTCCGTGCTCTGGCTCGTTGTGCGCGGCGGTCCGTGTCGCTGTGCGCGGCGGTCCGTGCTCTGGCTCTCACTGCTCCTGTATTCTGATATTCACTCAGACTATCACCAGCTCCCAGCGTACTGTTGCATGTCTATACAGTACAGTTCAGTAGACAGTCACTGTCAGCGGTCTGACAGAGATATCATATGGTCGCTGTCAGGAGAAACCTTGTATCTCTTCTGTTTTTTGTTTTTTTGTATGCCCTGCCCATTTTATACTTTTTCAAAAGTAGCATTTTCAAACATTTTCACCTATAATGCCATTATGCCAAAAATAGTGACGCAAGGTTGAAAGTCATTCAAGCTGTATAAATATTTTACAGTTTGACGTGTTTGACGGAATTAATTAATTCCCAATGCCACGTTGACTGTCTGGATTTCACTTTCTTACCTTTATTTGTAGTCGTTACGTCCCCAACAAAGAGGTCCAGGTGTTATTTTGTGCAAAAGTGCATTATTGGCTACCATAACGTACCATAAGCCCTCAATGGGGGTTGGGTTGTTCGCTTATTTCCATCGAAATAAGTAGTAAAGTGTGCCGCTTGGGATACTATTTACATTATGAATATATATTGATTTTTGAGCGATGGAAATACGCGAATTAGCACAACACCCCATAGCCCCATTCAATTCAATGCAATTCATTGAGGGCTCATGTTAGGGGAAATAGCCAATAATGCGCTTTTGCACAAAATAACACCTGGACCTCTTTGGTGGGGACGTAACGACTACAAATAAAGGTAAGAAAGCCTTTTAGTATGGAATTCTCCTTTAAACAATGGAAACGTAACTCGTTATTGGGAGGGAAGCTGTTCTTACAATCAATTAACTCGTGTTAACTCGTGAATGGGAGGGAAAGTGTTAACCAATGAGAAGTAAAAAAATAAAATAATTGTGATTAAATAACAACGCTGGATCCGTTGGAGCACCTTTTATTCCTGGACGTAGGAGGTTTCCGTGCAGCGACGTGGAGTAAGGGCACTCGGTGAGGGAGTTACGCTGAGTGGCCACCGGGGGCGCTCGGTGAGGGAGTTACGCTGAGTGGCCACCGGGGGCGCTCGGTGAGGGAGTTACGCTGAGTGGCCACCGGGGGCGCTCGGTGAGGGAGTTACGCTGAGTGGCCACCGGGTGCGCTCGGTGAGGGAGTTACGCTGAGTGGCCACCGGGGGCGCTCGGTGAGGGAGTTACGCTGAGTGGCCACCGGGGGCGCTCGGTGAGGGAGTTACGCTGAGTGGCCACCGGGGGCGCTCGGTGAGGGAGTTACGCTGAGTGGCCACCGGGGGCGCTCGGTGAGGGAGTTACGCTGAGTGGCCACCGGGGGCGCTCGGTGAGGGAGTTACGCTGAGTGGCCACCGGGGGCACTCGGTAAGGGAGTTACGCTGAGTGGCCACCGGGGGCGCTCGGTGAGGGAGTTACGCTGAGTGGCCACCGGGGGCACTCGGTAAGGGAGTTACGCTGAGTGGCCACCGGGGGCGCTCGGTGAGGGAGTTACGCTGAGTGGCCACCGGGGGCGCTCGGTGAGGGAGTTACGCTGAGTGGCCACCGGGGGCGCTCGGTGAGGGAGTTACGCTGAGTGGCCACCGGGGGCACTCGGTGAGGGAGTTACGCTGAGTGGCCACCGGGGGCGCTCGGTGAGGGAGTTACGCTGAGTGGCCACCGGGGGCACTCGGTGAGGGAGTTACGCTGAGTGGCCACCGGGGGCGCTCGGTGAGGGAGTTACGCTGAGTGGCCACCGGAATGGAACGCCATCTGGCTTCCATCTTCCATCTGGCTGCTGGGAAGCAGCAACATGCTGACTGGAGTGGAAACAAAAACCTTGCATTTCCAAAACATTAGAAAAGTTAATCAATTTATTTATTTCGGGGGTTATTTTTCATTTCTAATGAGATTACGGGGCAGATTCTCTTGACTATTTTTTTCTTTTATTGTTTCCCATTTTCTCTTCAATTTATCGGTTGCCATGAATTCCCTCTTATGTTCTGTGGTTGCTCATAGTCTCGCTGCCAGGCCAATATACAGCGGAGGGGCGCAGACAGACAGACAACCACATGTCTCCTCCGATATACACACAGAGTCACCAGACGCTTCTCGTCACCTGACAGCCAGGAGGTTCGCAAGGAGAGCATGTGTGACGCACGGCGACGCACGTCCTGCAGCTCCATGTTGGACTGGAGCTGCAGCAGCCTTGGGCAAGACACTGAACCCCAAATTGCTCCCGATGTGCTGGTTGGTGCCTTGCATGGCTTCCGCCGCAATCGGTGTATGAATGTGTGTGTGAATGGGTGAATGTAATACACAATCTATGTAAAGCACCTTGGATAAAGGCGCTATATAAATGCACCATTTACCATTTACGTGTCTGTCTGTCTGTCTGTCTGTCTGTCTGTCTGTCTGTCTGTCCGTTTGAGCACGGAATGTGCTCACCTGATTGGCTGAGCACGGAATGTGATGTATGATGATGTCATCATCATACATACGATTGTGATTTATTTTCTTTCTTGATGAAATCAATTAGTTCGATTAACAGTTGCAGCCCTATATAGTTGAAAGTATCTCCCCTAAATAGTTTAAACCTTTTGATAATGTATTTAATTAACCACTTATACCTACAGGGAGTCCATCAGGGTTCCATACTAGGCATGTAACAATTTATGTAGAGGTGAAGAAAATGCCAGCACTCGTATGTCCTTTTACATGATGTTATTTACCTCTGAGACTGAAAACGTATGCGTTTCGGCCTGTATGAAATGAAATTAAATGATTACTATATTTACCCAGGGTATCTGGGCTAAGCTCAAGAACTTGTTTCCAGCCAGGCCCTGCTCATAGAACATTTCATCGTAGTGGTTCAATGCCTTGTTCAAGGGCACTTCAGCGGTGGTAATTTTAACGTGTCGGACCGCTGATTCGAACTGGCGACCTTCCGGTATCAAGACCGCTCCACAATCCGTTCGGCCACCGCTGCCACGTATGGCCTTCCAGCTGAGAGATGTGGGATCAGCTGGGAATGATATGAAGTGATTGAAGGTGTGGATTATTGTGAGATTTACAACGGAAACCAGCCAATCAGAATCAAGTATTGGGACAGCCATGTTGTTTTTTCTGCCCTGCATGCTGCCACAGGCTGGCCCCGGCTGGCAGAGGCCTTGATGGCAGAGCCTGACATGCTGCCACAGGCTGGCAGAGGCCTTGATGGCAGAACCTGGCATGCTGCCACAGGCTGGCAGAGGCCTTGATGGCAGAGCCTGACATGCTGCCACAGGCTGGCAGAGGCCTTGATGGCAGAGCCTGACATGCTGCCACAGGCTGGCAGAGGCCTTGATGGCAGAGCCTGACATGCTGCCACAGGCTGGCAGAGGCCTTGATGGCAGAACCTGACATGCTGCCACAGGCTGGCAGAGGCCTTGATGGCAGAGCCTGACATGCTGCCACAGGCTGGCCCGGCTGGCAGAGGCCTTGATGGCAGAACCTGACATGCTGCCACAGGCTGGCAGAGGCCTTGATGGCAGAACCTGGCATGCTGCCACAGGCTGGCAGAGGCCTTGATGGCAGAGCCTGACATGCTGCCACAGGCTGGCAGAGGCCTTGATGGCAGAACCTGACATGCTGCCACAGGCTGGCAGAGGCCTTGATGGCAGAGCCTGACATGCTGCCACAGGCTGGCAGAGGCCTTGATGGCAGAGCCTGACATGCTGCCACAGGCTGGCAGAGGCCTTGATGGCAGAACCTGACATGCTGCCACAGGCTGGCAGAGGCCTTGATGGCAGAGCCTGACATGCTGCCACAGGCTGGCAGAGGCCTTGATGGCAGAACCTGACATGCTGCCACAGGCTGGCAGAGGCCTTGATGGCAGAGCCTGACATGCTGCCACAGGCTGGCAGAGGCCTTGATGGCAGAACCTGACATGCTGCCACAGGCTGGCAGAGGCCTTGATGGCAGAACCTGACATGCTGCCACAGGCTGGCAGAGGCCTTGATGGCAGAGCCTGACATGCTCCACTGCTGAGGGGATGAACTTCTCTGGGTTTTCCCATCAGAGACGTTGACTTTAACTCAGGCCTGGGAGCATTACTGGCCCCGGCCGGTCTTTAACTCAGGCCTGGGGAGCATTACTGGCCCCGGCCGGTCTTTAACTCAGGCCTGGGGAGCATTACTGGCCCCGGCCGGTCTTTAACTCAGGCCTGGGAGCATTACTGGCCCCGGCCGGTCTTTAACTCAGGCCTGGGGAGCATTACTGTCCCCGGCCGGTCTTTAACTCAGGCCTGGGAGCATTACTGGCCCCGGGCGGTCTTTAACTCAGGCCTGAGCATTACTGGCCCCGGCCGGTCTTTAACTCAGGCCTGGGGAGCATTACTGGCCCCGGCCGGTCTTTAACTCAGGCCTGGGGAGCATTACTGGCCCCGGCCGGTCTTTAACTCAGGCCTGAGCATTACTGGCCCCGGCCGGTCTTTAACTCAGGCCTGGGGAGCATTACTTTAACTCAGGCCTGGGAGCATTACTGGCCCCGGCCGGTCTTTAACTCAGGCCTGGGGAGCATTACTGGCCCCGGCCGGTCTTTAACTCAGGCCTGGGAGCATTACTGGCCCCGGCCGGTCTTTAACTCAGGCCTGGGAGCATTACTGGCCCCGGCCGGTCTTTAACTCAGGCCTGGGGAGCATTACTGGCCCCGGCCGGTCTTTAACTCAGGCCTGGGGAGCATTACTGTCCCCGGCCGGTCTTTAACTCAGGCCTGGGAGCATTACTGGCCCCGGCCGGTCTTCAATAACCCATTAAGAGCTGAGACCGATTCCACAAAATGCCCTCTAAATCTAAATCAGTAGTTCTCAAGCATTTTCCTGCCAAGGACTGATGCCCACAATGACATGGTTTTGGCCGCGGACCAGGCCAAGATGTTTTGTGCCAGCTAGGGGACCCCCAGAAGAGAATATTTATTTTTTTATTTTAATTTCGAGATCTTTCATGAATGCTTAAAAATAGCAGATGTACAAGCTTGCAGTATGAAGTGACGCGGCGTGAGCTTGTGTATCTGCCATTGTTCTAAATCCTAAGAGTTTTCAGAACTGTCTGCCCCTACATATCAAGTCTGCCCGCTCCCTAGAGGCCTTTAAGTCTGCCCGCTCCCTAGAGGCCTTTAAGTCTGCCCGCTCCCTAGAGGCCTTTAAGTCTGCCCGCTCCCTAGAGGTCTTTAAGTCTGCCCGCTCCCTAGAGGCCTTTAAGTCTGCCCGCTCCCTAGAGGCCTTTAAGTCTGCCCGCTCCCTAGAGGCCTTTAAGTCTGCCCGCTCCCTAGAGGCCTTTAAGTCTGCCCGCTCCCTAGAGGCCTTTAAGTCTTTACTTAAAACCCATCTCTTCTCCCTGGCTTTCAATGTTTGACCTAATTAACCTGTGTACTATTTGTGTTGCTTGGATGTTGTTTTACTTACTACTTGTGTTATTGTATGTTTGCCTCATGATCGTGTACAGCACTTTGGTTGACCTTCTGGTCTTTGTAAATGTGCTCTAGAAATAAAGTTTGATTTGATTTGATTTCAGAAGGAGGAAAAAAAAGCGTATGTTGTTTTGGCAAGAGACGTAGAAATATGAATAATCTAACTGCATTGCTCCTCTATCAACAGAAATATGAATAATCTAACTGCATTGCTCCTCTATTAACAGAATATGAATAATCTAACTGCATTGCTCCTCTGTTAACAGAAATATGAATAATCTAACTGCATTGCTCCTCTATTAACAGAAATATGAATAATCTAACTGCATTGCTCCTCTATCAACAGAAATATGAATAATCTAACTGCATTGCTCCTCTATCAACAGAAATATGAATAATCTAACTGCATTGCTCCTCTATCAACAGAAATATGAATAATCTAACTGCATTGCTCCTCTATTAACAGAAATATGAATAATCTAACTGTATTGCTCCTCTATCAACAGAAATATGAATAATCTAACTGCATTGCTCCTCTATTAACAGAAATATGAATAATCTAACTGTATTGCTCCTCTATCAACAGAAATATGAATAATCTAACTGCATTGCTCCTCTATTAACAGAAATATGAATAATCTAACTGCATTGCTCCTCTATTAACAGAAATATGAATAATCTAACTGTATTGCTCCTCTATCAACAGAAATATGAATAATCTAACTGCATTGCTCCTCTATTAACAGAAATATGAATAATCTAACTGCATTGCTCCTCTATCAACAGAAATATGAATAATCTAACTGCATTGCTCCTCTATTAACATAAATATGAATAATCTAACTGCATTGCTCCTCTATCAACAGAAATATGAATAATCTAACTGCATTGCTCCTCTATTAACAGAAATATGAATAATCTAACTGCATTGCTCCTCTATTAACAGAAATATGAATAATCTAACTGCATTGCTCCTCTATTAACAGAAATATGAATAATCTAACTGCATTGCTCCTCTATTAACAGAAATATGAATAATCTAACTGCATTGCTCCTCTATTAACAGAAATATGAATAATCTAACTGCATTGCTCCTCTATTAACAGAAATATGAATAATCTAACTATTTCTCCTCTATTAACAGAAATATGAATAATCTAACTGTATTGCTCCTCTATTAACAGAAATATGAATAATCTAACTATTTCTCCTCTATTAACAGAAATATGAATAATCTAACTATTTCTCCTCTATTAACAGAAATATGAATAATCTAACTGTATTGCTCCTCTATTAACAGAAATATGAATAATCTAACTATTTCTCCTCTATTAACAGAAATATGAATAATCTAACCGTATTGCTCCTCTGTTAACAGAAATATGAATAATCTAACTGTATTGCTCCTCTATCAACAGCAATATGAATAATCTAACTGTATTGCTCCTCTATTAACAGAAATATGAATAATCTAACCGTATTGCTCCTCTGTTAACAGAAATATGAATAATCTAACCTTATTGCTCCTCTATCAACAGAAATATGAATAATCTAACCTTATTGCTCCTCTATCAACAGAAATATGAATAATCTAACCTTATTGCTCCTCTATCAACAGAAATATGAATAATCTAACTGTATTGCTCCTCTATTAACAGAAATATGAATAATCTAACTATTGCTCCTCTATTAACAGAAATATGAATAATCTAACCTTATTGCTCCTCTATCAACAGAAATATTAATAATCTAACTGTATTGCTCCTCTATTAACAGAAATATGAATAATCTAACTATTTCTCCTCTATTAACAGAAATATGAATAATCTAACTGTATTGCTCCTCTATTAACAGAAATATGAATAATCTAACTATTTCTCCTCTATTAACAGAAATATGAATAATCTAACTATTTCTCCTCTATTAACATAAATATGAATAATCTAACCTTATTGCTCCTATATCAACAGCAATATGAATAATCTAACCTTATTGCTCCTCTATCAACAGAAATATGAATAATCTAACCTTATTGCTCCTCTGTTAACAGGGACATAAAGGATATCCAGGTCCCTCGGGCCTCCCAGGCGATCCTGTGAGTATATTTACTACTCTCTCTACTACCATATATCTATCCTCTCTACTATCATATCTTCTACAATCTGTACAGTATCTCTACTATCTACTGTACTATCTCTACCATCTATACTCTCTACTATCTCATCTACTATCTCTGCAATAGACAGATGTGTGGTTTACAAACATTTAGAGGTTTCACACCATCAATTCCCAACAGATCCCCGAAGGATGGCGGCGTGCCGTGCAGCACGGGTGACATCCTACTATAAATGCGGTGCGTGCGTGCGTGCGTGCGTGCGTGCGTGCGTGCACACGGTTGTGTAATGCACATAACTCGAGAACCGTTTGACCCACCGACTTCATATTCGACACACGCGTTCCACACCCCCGCAGGGAGTGCAGTGCCCGGACTCGAGTCGGTCGGACCTCACGGTTCTCCAGAACCACCACAAATGCGCTGTCCATATAGCGCTGTCCCGTTCACTTCCCTGTTTAGCGATCAGAAAGAAAGGCTCGGCACGTAATCTACAGGGAGCTCTCCGTGGGTTTGACCAGATGGATATACTTCTGTCTTCATGTCTGACTTCAACATGCCTCGGAATATTAACGCTTTTAGAGAGACTTGATCGTAAGCATAGTAAGGTTGAAATGGGATATTCTGCATAATGAGTACTTTTGCTTTTGGTACTTTAAGTACATTTTGGTAACTTTTGTACTTTTACTGAAGTGCTTTTTGAATTACGGACTTTTACTTCTCCATTGCAGTATTGATACTTTTACTTAAGTAAAACATGAGAGAGAGAGAGAGAGAGAGAGAGAGAGGGAGAGGGGGAGAGGGGGAGAGGGGGAGGGGGAGATAGAGGGAGATAGAGGGAGGGAGAGATATTTCTGGCCACGTTGTGATCTTGAGAATGGCTATTCTTGGAGTGTGCGACACCGGCGTGCAACTAAGCATAAATCATGCGCGAGCGATGTAACGGGGTGGAGATAGTAGAGCGATGTAACGGGGTGGAGATAGCGGAGGAGAACAACAGGAAGTCGTGCGGAGCCGGGACGTTTGCATGTGAACGTTACTTGGGAGAATCTTTGGCCGGGAAGAGAGAGGTCTCTTTTGGCAGAGTCCCAACTGGGCCAAATAGTCCAGATCACCCCTAGGTCAGTCCTCTATACTCCCTCCAGGATTCCACCCCAGTACCAACACTGCATGCTATCACTATCAAGAATGTGGTGTGTGTGTGTGTGTGTGTGTGTGTGTGTGTGTGTGTGTGTGTGTGTGTGTGTGTGTGTGTGTGTGTGTGTGTGTGTGTGTGTGTGTGTGTGTGTGTGTGTGTGTGTGTGTGTGTGTGTGTGTGTGTGTGTGTGTGTGTGTGTGTGGCAACGTTACAATCTTTACTGCAGATCTGTAAGTCCCTGTTTTGGGCATGATATTATACTGTTGGCATAACGGCAAACGGACCACTAGGGGGCGAGCCCAACTGGTTTGCGATGCTTTTTGAAAACCTTATAACCATACCTAACACCATGCCAAACCTTATAACCATACCTAACACCATGCCAAACCTTATAACCATACCTAACACCATGCCAAACCTTATAACCATACCTAACACCATGCCAAACCTTATAACCATACCTAACACCATGCCAAACCTTATAACCATACCTAACACCATGCCAACCTTATAACCATACCTAACACCATGGCAAAACCTTATAACCATACCTAACACCATGCCAAACCTTATAACCATACCTAACACCATGCCAAACCTTATAACCATACCTAACACCATGCCAAACCTTATAACCATACCTAACACCATGCCAACCTTATAACCATACCTAACACCATGGCAAAACCTTATAACCATACCTAACACCATGCCAAACCTTATAACCATACCTAACACCATGCCAAACCTTATAACCATACCTAACACCATGCCAAACCTTATAACCATACCTAACACCATGCCAACCTTATAACCATACCTAACACCATGCCAAACCTTATAACCATACCTAACACCATGCCAAACCTTATAACCATACCTAACACCATGCCAAACCTTATAACCATACCTAACACCATGCCAAACCTTATAACCATACCTAACACCATGCCAAACCTTATAACCATACCTAACACCATGCCAAACCTTATAACCATACCTAACACCATGCCAAACCTTATAACCATACCTAACACCATGCCAAACCTTATAACCATACCTAACACCATGCCAAACCTTATAACCATACCTAACACCATGCCAAACCTTATAACCATACCTAACACCATGCCAACCTTATAACCATACCTAACACCATGCCAAACCTTATAACCATACCTAACACCATGCCAAACCTTATAACCATACCTAACACCATGCCAACCTTATAACCATACCTAACACCATGCCAAACCTTATAACCATACCTAACACCATGCCAAACCTTATAACCATACCTAACACCATGCCAAACCTTATAACCATACCTAACACCATGCCAAACCTTATAACCATACCTAACACCATGCCAAACCTTATAACCATACCTAACACCATGGCAAAAATCAAAACTTGTCACCAAGTGCGCGATTATAACGAATTGGGGCCCAGCTATTCCTCAAAACGACCTGTTGTATAATGATGTATACACACTGCATCGTTAATACACAGCTTTTGACTGTGCTCGCCACTGCAGTGGCCACTATTGCTACTATCCTAGTCTGTTCTGCTGGTTTCCTGCCACCCCTGACCCCTGACCCCTGACACGCATTCTCATCTGGTGACATGTGGGTTTCCCAGGAAGCTGAAAATACAGAGGCATAGAAACACGACGGCCGCATACATGTAATCACTGTGGTCGGCTTTCAGTATGCAAACCACCTAGAATCAAACCACCTAGAATCTTTCCACACATGCCTTCTTCGCTGACTAACCCCACGCTGTGGTTCTGCGTGTTTCTTCCCATGCACACTGTCGTCTCTGTCGGGATGGGAACCTCATCATATCATGTCCAAAACTGTTAACCCCTTTTGGTGTTTTAAGCGTTACATTATACTTTAGCTATTGAAAAATAGCAGATCTACAAGCTCATAGCGCGCCACCGTCTGCTATTTTTGAAAAGTCGTGAAAATATGGTGCAAATCTTTGAATATATATTTCAGAGCGAACATTTTTAACTAAAATATTTGCTTCTGGGGGGGTCCCTGAAATTACATATTTTGAGATGGGGGTCCGTGGCCCAATAGAGATAATTATCTGACCTCATCAAACCCTGTACACTCAAGACACGCTCCATATAGTACCGAATTCATTCCATATGTTGATCTGACCCCCCCCCCCCCCCCCCCCTCGCCAAAGCGCCAGCGCTCGCCCAGCAGTCTGCCGTCTGCCGTCCCCCAGGCGGATGCGTGCACGCGACCTCGCCCTCTAGGGCGTCTTACTGGTCGTTTAACTCCTGCTGCTCAACTGTGCTGCGTATTAAGAAGCTCTGTTGTTTCAGCGTGACCTCGAGGTCACGCTTCTCGCGCTCAGGACGTCTTTCTGATAAAGTTGTACTTGTAGTAAATGTACTTAGATACTTTCCACCATTGTTCCCATGCATATACAACAACGCTTTGGTTTGGTCTCTCTCTCAGCGCCACATCGATGCGATGAGTCACACAGGGGGTTCCTCGCACAGGGGGCTCCTCACGCAGGGGGCTCCTCACGCAGGGGGCTCCTCACGCAGGGGGCTCCTCACGCAGGGGGTTCCTCACGCAGGGGG
>NW_027638653.1:0-2500 GCF_951216825.1 Electrona antarctica
GATGACCGTAGCAACCATGGTCATTTTCTCTGCACAAAAAAAGCCAGTTGTGAAATCACATCCAGGTGTGATTTCATTACGTCAGATCAGAGCTGATCAGGCTATATAATACCTTACCTTATATAATACCTCACATCGGACAAAAACTCCAGCTGAATCAACTTCATGGTCACAAATCATCACATCAGAAGACGAGTCTACCTAGCCAAAGATCTTTAACGTCAGACATTATGTCAGACCACAGCTGATCATGCTATATAAAACCTTACACCACTCAGTTCACACGGGTGTGATTTTTTAAAAGACAGATAAATCAATTAAAAGCAAGGGTGGGTCTGTAACTCAGAGAGTGTACAAATGGAACCAAATGGACCCTTATGGGTCTGTAACTCAGAGAGTGTACAAATGGACCCTTATGGGTCTGTAACGCTGAGAGTGTACAAATGGAACCAAATGGACCCTTATGGGTCTGTAACTCAGAGAGTGTACAAACATTTGTACACTCTCAGAGTTAAATGAACAGTGGTTTTACAATATAAATCGGGGTACCCAGAGATAGAAATGCCATTAAATCGGGGGTCCGTAGCATATAATGCGTGTGAAACTGGGGGGGGGGGGGGTCCATGAAATGAATACGTTTCAGGAATCACTGCTAGAGCCGTAAGAATCCTCCCTTATCGGCGGTCACTGGCATATGCTTTAAAATGGGTCCCAGGGGGTCCCCCAGCTAAATGATAGTTTGGAACCAAAAGGACCCTATATATGGGTCTGTCTCATTTGTACACTCTATATATTATATTTCAATAAGGCTTTCCCCCAAACCCACTGATTTGTATTCCTTGACCCATGCCCTCATGTTCAATAACTGTTATCCTGTTTCCCTTTCCTGTTTTCCTAAATTGTGTGCTTTTAATCGTGTAATGTTATTTTTTTGCTTTTGCCTACTGTTTTATATATTTTTGTCTACTGTAGCACTTTGAGATTCTGAGGAATGATAAAGTGCATTATAAATAAAATCCATTATTATTATTATTATTATTATTAGTATACTACATAGAGCTAAGCAATGGCTCTCAGATAGTTTCACACTTGGACACATTACACACATTAAAACGTAACACCATGCAGATATTCCTCAAATGGAAGTTCTTTGCTTGCCTTCTGACCCTGTCGCGACACTGTCTCAACCGCACATCATGACGTCCCTTAACACTTAGGCCGCTATCATTTATTGAAAAATTAGGATCTAATTCACGCCAGCATTTTTTTAATTTGAGCTCTTATTTTGAAAAGCCGCCATTTCCGGTCCATGAGCAGTAGTCATAACCTTGGAAGCAACACGGAGCGGACAGGCCTTGTTTACCATCTGAAGCCAGACCGGAGCTCTGCAGAGCTCCAGATCGTCATATCTGTGCCGTCAAAGAAACGCTGTTTTGACCAAAATGCCATCTGGGACAAGGAATAGGAGATACAGGCGATTGAAATAAATGGATAGAATGGATTATTATGGCGACGACGATCTAAGATGGGCGATCCAGTGCTGTGCTAACAACACAGCTAGCTAACCGGCTAACGTGAGTAGCATTTTGGCTCGAGCAAACGAACGCGCCATAAAAGCGCAATTGCCGGAGGCCGTCGGCAATGGCGTTAAGCGTCAGTATCAAAATTAGGCTTCAATTGACTTTAATCGACGGCAATGTCGCTGAAAGTATTAATGTCACCTAACATGACATTACATCACATCTAGCCTACTATCGTCTCGTCTCATCTCATCCCATGTCTCATTCCATCTCCTGATGTCGTGCAACCTCATTTCAATGCCATTTCATTTCTCAACATAACATGATCTCATCTCATCTAATGTCATAATAATAATAATTGTCTTTATTGTTCCCTCTGGGATATTCATCTTCTTCACAGGCTGTTCCAACAGAAATACACAGAACCACAGCCCATAACAACATACGGTACCAGCGCCTGTTCCAACAGAACAGAACCACAGCCCAGAACAACATACGGTACCACAGCCTGTTCTAACAGAACAGAACCACAGCCCAGAACAACTTACTGTACCACAGCCTGTTCTAACAGAACAGAACCACAGCCCAGAACAACTTACTGTACCACAGCCTGTTCTAACAGAACAGAACCACAGCCCAGAACAACTTACTGTACCACAGCCTGTTCTAACAGAACAGAACCACAGCCCAGAACAACTTACTGTACCACAGCCTGTTCTAACAGAACAGAACCACAGCCCAGAACAACACCACAGAGACAAGACATGATGTCCCCTGAAGGATACACACAAACCACGCCATCAGTGAGGTCGTTTGTTTAAAGGTATATTCAGTGATTTCACTTAATTGGTTGTGATAATGGTTTGTGTGTATCCTTCAGGGGACATCATGGTTTGTGTGTATCCTTCAGGGGACATCATGTAATGGTTTGTGTGTATCCTTCAGGGGACATCATGTAATGGTTTGTGTGTATCCTTCAG
>NW_027638653.1:7500-37470 GCF_951216825.1 Electrona antarctica
ACAGGATAGACTGGAGACTGCTGCACCGCCACTATGAAGCTGGCCTCGGAGCCTAGAGAGAGAGACATAGAGACACACAGGCAGAGAGAGAGAGAGAGAGAGAGAGAGAGAGAGATAGAGAGAGAGACAGACAGACAGGCAGAGAGAGAGAGAGAGAGAGGTCAGACACATCCACCAGATAGTAGAGATCTACAGGATAGACTGGAGACTGCTGCACCGCCACTATGAAGCTGGCCTCGGAGCCTAGAGAGAGAGACATAGAGACACACAGAGAGAGAGAGAGAGAGAGAGAGAGAGAGAGAGAGAGAGGTCAGACACATCCACCAGATAGTAGAGATCTACAAGATAGACTGGAGACTGCTGCACCGCCACTATGAAGCTGGCCTCGGAGCCTAGAGAGAGAGACATAGAGACACACAGAGAGAGAGAGAGAGAGAGAGAGAGAGAGGTCAGACACATCCACCAGATAGTAGAGATCTACAAGATAGACTGGAGACTGCTGCACCGCCACTATGAAGCTGGCCTCGGAGCCTAGAGAGAGAGAGACATAGAGACACACAGAGAGAGAGAGAGAGAGAGAGAGAGAGAGAGAGAGAGAGAGAGAGAGAGACAGACAGACAGACAGACAGGCAGAGAGAGAGAGAGAGAGAGAGAGAGAGAGGTCAGACACATCCACCAGATGTTAGAGCTATGTTGGGTGACCATTGGTCTACTCACTGTGGAACCAGCTTCTCCTATTTTAATTTATTTGTTTTTACTCAAAATAAAAAAAACTCCTTTAACAGTATGATAAATATGGAACTGAATGAATTCCAAAAAATTATAAACCCTTTTCTAAACACCTTTGAGTGAAATATAAATTACTGAACAATTGCAACAAAACAAATACAATTTAACCAACACTCATTCAAAACAATTGACTCCTCTTGTTTCCTTCTTTTTGTATATTTCAGTTTGTTCTGCTGGCAACAACTTGAATACTGAGTTCAGTTTGTTCTGCTGGCAACAACTTGAATACTAGTTCAGTTTGTTCTGCTGGCAACAACTTGAATACTAGTTCAGTTTGTTCTGCTGGCAACAACTTGAATACTAGTTCAGTTTGTTCTGCTGGCAACAACTTGAATACTAGTTCAGTTTGTTCTGCTGGCAACAACTTGAATACTGAGTTCAGTTTGTTCTGCTGGCAACAACTTGACTACTAAGTTCAGTTTGTTCTGCTGGCAACAACTTGAATACTGAGTTCAGTTTGTTCTGCTGGCAACAACTTGAATACTAGTTCAGTTTGTTCTGCTGGCAACAACTTGAATACTAGTTCAGTTTGTTCTGCTGGCAACAACTTGAATACTGAGTTCAGTTTGTTCTGCTGGCAACAACTTGAATACTAGTTCAGTTTGTTCTGCTGGCAACAACTTGAATACTGAGTTCAGTTTGTTCTGCTGGCAACAACTTGAATACTAGTTCAGTGTGTTCTGCTGGCAACAACTTGAATACTGAGTTCAGTTTGTTCTGCTGGCAACAACTTGAATACTAGTTCAGTTTGTTCTGCTGGCAACAACTTGAATACTAGTTCAGTTTGTTCTGCTGGCAACAACTTGAATACTGAGTTCAGTTTGTTCTGCTGGCAACAACTTGAATACTAGTTCAGTTTGTTCTGCTGGCAACAACTTGAATACTGAGTTCAGTTTGTTCTGCTGGCAACAACTTGAATACTGAGTTCAGTTTGTTCTGCTGGCAACAACTTGAATACTGAGTTCAGTTTGTTCTGCTGGCAACAACTTGAATACTAGTTCAGTTTGTTCTGCTGGCAACAACTTGAATACTGAGTTCAGTTTGTTCTGCTGGCAACAACTTGAATACTGAGTTCAGTTTGTTCTGCTGGCAACAACTTGAATACTAGTTCAGTTTGTTCTGCTGGCAACAACTTGAATACTAGTTCAGTTTGTTCTGCTGGCAACAACTTGAATACTGAGTTCAGTTTGTTCTGCTGGCAACAACTTGAATACTGAGTTCAGTTTGTTCTGCTGGCAACAACTTGAATACTAGTTCAGTTTGTTCTGCTGGCAACAACTTGAATACTGAGTTCAGTTTGTTCTGCTGGAAACAACTTGAATACTGAGTTCAGTTTGTTCTGCTGGCAACAACTTGAATACTAGTTCAGTTTGTTCTGCTGGCAACAACTTGAATACTGAGTTCAGTTTGTTCTGCTGGCAACAACTTGAATACTAAGTTCAGTTTGTTCTGCTGGCAACAACTTGAATACTGAGTTCAGTTTGTTCTGCTGGCAACAACTTGAATACTAGTTCAGTTTGTTCTGCTGGCAACAACTTGAATACTAGTTCAGTTTGTTCTGCTGGCAACAACTTGAATACTAGTTCAGTTTGTTCTGCTGGCAACAACTTGAATACTAGTTCAGTTTGTTCTGCTGGCAACAACTTGAATACTAGTTCAGTTTGTTCTGCTGGCAACAACTTGAATACTAGTTCAGTTTGTTCTGCTGGCAACAACTTGAATACTGAGTTCAGTTTGTTCCGCTGGCAACAACTTGAATACTAGTTCAGTTTGTTCTGCTCGCAACAACTTGAATACTGAGTTCAGTTTGTTCTGCTGGCAACAACTTGAATACTAGTTCAGTTTGTTCTGCTGGCAACAACTTGAATACTGAGTTCAGTTTGTTCTGCTGGCAACAACTTGAATACTGAGTTCAGTTTGTTCTGCTGGCAACAACTTGAATACTAGTTCAGTTTGTTCTGCTGGCAACAACTTGAATACTGAGTTCAGTTTGTTCTGCTGGCAACAACTTGAATACTAGTTCAGTTTGTTCTGCTGGCAACAACTTGAATACTGAGTTCAGTTTGTTCTGCTGGCAACAACTTGAATACTAGTTCAGTTTGTTCTGCTGGCAACAACTTGAATACTGAGTTCAGTTTGTTCTGCTGGCAACAACTTGAATACTAGTTCAGTTTGTTCTGCTGGCAACAACTTGAATACTAGTTCAGTTTGTTCTGCTGGCAACAACTTGAATACTGAGTTCAGTTTGTTCTGCTGGCAACAACTTGAATACTAGTTCAGTTTGTTCTGCTGGCAACAACTTGAATACTGAGTTCAGTTTGTTCTGCTGGCAACAACTTGAATACTGAGTTCAGTTTGTTCTGCTGGCAACAACTTGAATACTGAGTTCAGTTTGTTCTGCTGGCAACAACTTGAATACTAGTTCAGTTTGTTCTGCTGGCAACAACTTGAATACTGAGTTCAGTTTGTTCTGCTGGCAACAACTTGAATACTAGTTCAGTTTGTTCTGCTGGCAACAACTTGAATACTAGTTCAGTTTGTTCTGCTGGCAACAACTTGAATACTAGTTCAGTTTGTTCTGCTGGCAACAACTTGAATACCCAGTTCAGTTTGTTCTGCTGGCAACAACTTGAATACTAGTTCAGTTTGTTCTGCTGGCAACAACTTGAATACTAGTTCAGTTTGTTCTGCTGGCAACAACTTGAATACTAGTTCAGTTTGTTCTGCTGGCAACAACTTGAATACTAGTTCAGTTTGTTCTGCTGGCAACAACTTGAATACTAGTTCAGTTTGTTCTGCTGGCAACAACTTGAATACTGAGTTCAGTTTGTTCTTCTGGCAACAACTTGAATACTAGTTCAGTTTGTTCTGCTGGCAACAACTTGAATACTGAGTTCAGTTTGTTCTGCTGGCAGCAACTTGAATACTAGTTCAGTTTGTTCTGCTGGCAACAACTTGAATACTAGTTCAGTTTGTTCTGCTGGCAACAACTTGAATACTGAGTTCAGTTTGTTCTGCTGGCAACAACTTGAATACTAGTTCAGTTTGTTCTGCTGGCAACAACTTGAATACTGAGTTCAGTTTGTTCTGCTGGCAACAACTTGAATACTGAGTTCAGTTTGTTCTGCTGGCAACAACTTGAATACTGAGTTCAGTTTGTTCTGCTGGCAACAACTTGAATACTAGTTCAGTTTGTTCTGCTGGCAACAACTTGAATACTGAGTTCAGTTTGTTCTGCTGGCAACAACTTGAATACTGAGTTCAGTTTGTTCTGCTGGCAACAACTTGAATACTAGTTCAGTTTGTTCTGCTGGCAACAACTTGAATACTAGTTCAGTTTGTTCTGCTGGCAACAACTTGAATACTGAGTTCAGTTTGTTCTGCTGGCAACAACTTGAATACTAGTTCAGTTTGTTCTGCTGGCAACAACTTGAATACTGAGTTCAGTTTGTTCTGCTGGCAACAACTTGAATACTGAGTTCAGTGTGTTCTGCTGGCAACAACTTGAATACTGAGTTCAGTTTGTTCTGCTGGCAACAACTTGAATACTAGTTCAGTTTGTTCTGCTGGCAACAACTTGAATACTGAGTTCAGTTTGTTCTGCTGGCAACAACTTGAATACTGAGTTCAGTTTGTTCTGCTGGCAACAACTTGAATACTAGTTCAGTTTGTTCTGCTGGCAACAACTTGAATACTGAGTTCAGTTTGTTCTGCTGGCAACAACTTGAATACTAAGTTCAGTTTGTTCTGCTGGCAACAACTTGAATACTGAGTTCAGTTTGTTCTGCTGGCAACAACTTGAATACTGAGTTCAGTTTGTTCTGCTGGCAACAACTTGAATACTAGTTCAGTTTGTTCTGCTGGCAACAACTTGAATACTGAGTTCAGTTTGTTCTGCTGGCAACAACTTGAATACTGAGTTCAGTTTGTTCTGCTGGCAACAACTTGAATACTAGTTCAGTTTGTTCTGCTGGCAACAACTTGAATACTAGTTCAGTTTGTTCTGCTGGCAACAACTTGAATACTGAGTTCAGTTTGTTCTGCTGGCAACAACTTGAATACTAGTTCAGTTTGTTCTGCTGGCAACAACTTGAATACTGAGTTCAGTTTGTTCTGCTGGCAACAACTTGAATACTGAGTTCAGTGTGTTCTGCTGGCAACAACTTGAATACTGAGTTCAGTTTGTTCTGCTGGCAACAACTTGAATACTAGTTCAGTTTGTTCTGCTGGCAACAACTTGAATACTGAGTTCAGTTTGTTCTGCTGGCAACAACTTGAATACTGAGTTCAGTTTGTTCTGCTGGCAACAACTTGAATACTAGTTCAGTTTGTTCTGCTGGCAACAACTTGAATACTGAGTTCAGTTTGTTCTGCTGGCAACAACTTGAATACTAAGTTCAGTTTGTTCTGCTGGCAACAACTTGAATACTGAGTTCAGTTTGTTCTGCTGGCAACAACTTGAATACTAGTTCAGTTTGTTCTGCTGGCAACAACTTGAATACTGAGTTCAGTTTGTTCTGCTGGCAACAACTTGAATACTAGTTCAGTTTGTTCTGCTGGCAACAACTTGAATACTAGTTCAGTTTGTTCTGCTGGCAACAACTTGAATACTAGTTCAGTTTGTTCTGCTGGCAACAACTTGAATACTGAGTTCAGTTTGTTCTGCTGGCAACAACTTGAATACTAGTTCAGTTTGTTCTGCTGGCAACAACTTGAATACTGAGTTCAGTTTGTTCTGCTGGCAACAACTTGAATACTAGTTCAGTTTGTTCTGCTGGCAACAACTTGAATACTGAGTTCAGTTTGTTCTGCTGGCAACAACTTGAATACTGAGTTCAGTTTGTTCTGCTGGCAACAACTTGAATACTAGTTCAGTTTGTTCTGCTGGCAACAACTTGAATACTGAGTTCAGTTTGTTCTGCTGGCAACAACTTGAATACTAGTTCAGTTTGTTCTGCTGGCAACAACTTGAATACTGAGTTCAGTTTGTTCTGCTGGCAACAACTTGAATACTAGTTCAGTTTGTTCTGCTGGCAACAACTTGAATACTGAGTTCAGTTTGTTCTGCTGGCAACAACTTGAATACTAGTTCAGTTTGTTCTGCTGGCAACAACTTGAATACTAGTTCAGTTTGTTCTGCTGGCAACAACTTGAATACTGAGTTCAGTTTGTTCTGCTGGCAACAACTTGAATACTAGTTCAGTTTGTTCTGCTGGCAACAACTTGAATACTGAGTTCAGTTTGTTCTGCTGGCAACAACTTGAATACTGAGTTCAGTTTGTTCTGCTGGCAACAACTTGAATACTGAGTTCAGTTTGTTCTGCTGGCAACAACTTGAATACTAGTTCAGTTTGTTCTGCTGGCAACAACTTGAATACTGAGTTCAGTTTGTTCTGCTGGCAACAACTTGAATACTAGTTCAGTTTGTTCTGCTGGCAACAACTTGAATACTAGTTCAGTTTGTTCTGCTGGCAACAACTTGAATACTAGTTCAGTTTGTTCTGCTGGCAACAACTTGAATACCCAGTTCAGTTTGTTCTGCTGGCAACAACTTGAATACTAGTTCAGTTTGTTCTGCTGGCAACAACTTGAATACTAGTTCAGTTTGTTCTGCTGGCAACAACTTGAATACTAGTTCAGTTTGTTCTGCTGGCAACAACTTGAATACTAGTTCAGTTTGTTCTGCTGGCAACAACTTGAATACTAGTTCAGTTTGTTCTGCTGGCAACAACTTGAATACTGAGTTCAGTTTGTTCTGCTGGCAACAACTTGAATACTAGTTCAGTTTGTTCTGCTGGCAACAACTTGAATACTAGTTCAGTTTGTTCTGCTGGCAACAACTTGAATACTAGTTCAGTTTGTTCTGCTGGCAACAACTTGAATACTGAGTTCAGTTTGTTCTGCTGGCAACAACTTGAATACTAGTTCAGTTTGTTCTGCTGGCAACAACTTGAATACTGAGTTCAGTTTGTTCTGCTGGCAACAACTTGAATACTAGTTCAGTTTGTTCTGCTGGCAACAACTTGAATACTGAGTTCAGTTTGTTCTGCTGGCAACAACTTGAATACTGAGTTCAGTTTGTTCTGCTGGCAACAACTTGAATACTAGTTCAGTTTGTTCTGCTGGCAACAACTTGAATACTGAGTTCAGTTTGTTCTGCTGGCAACAACTTGAATACTAGTTCAGTTTGTTCTGCTGGCAACAACTTGAATACTAGTTCAGTTTGTTCTGCTGGCAACAACTTGAATACTAGTTCAGTTTGTTCTGCTGGCAACAACTTGAATACCCAGTTCAGTTTGTTCTGCTGGCAACAACTTGAATACTAGTTCAGTTTGTTCTGCTGGCAACAACTTGAATACTAGTTCAGTTTGTTCTGCTGGCAACAACTTGAATACTAGTTCAGTTTGTTCTGCTGGCAACAACTTGAATACTAGTTCAGTTTGTTCTGCTGGCAACAACTTGAATACTAGTTCAGTTTGTTCTGCTGGCAACAACTTGAATACTGAGTTCAGTTTGTTCTGCTGGCAACAACTTGAATACTAGTTCAGTTTGTTCTGCTGGCAACAACTTGAATACTAGTTCAGTTTGTTCTGCTGGCAACAACTTGAATACTAGTTCAGTTTGTTCTGCTGGCAACAACTTGAATACTGAGTTCAGTTTGTTCTGCTGGCAACAACTTGAATACCCAGTTCAGTTTGTTCTGCTGGCAACAACTTGAATACTGAGTTCAGTTTGTTCTGCTGGCAACAACTTGAATACTAGTTCAGTTTGTTCTGCTGGCAACAACTTGAATACTCAGTTCAGTTTGTTCTGCTGGCAACAACTTGAATACTAGTTCAGTTTGTTCTGCTGGCAACAACTTGAATACTGAGTTCAGTTTGTTCTGCTGGCAACAACTTGAATACTGAGTTCAGTTTGTTCTGCTGGCAACAACTTGAATACTAGTTCAGTTTGTTCTGCTGGCAACAACTTGAATACTAGTTCAGTTTGTTCTGCTGGCAACAACTTGAATACTGAGTTCAGTTTGTTCTGCTGGCAACAACTTGAATACTAGTTCAGTTTGTTCTGCTGGCAACAACTTGAATACTGAGTTCAGTTTGTTCTGCTGGCAACAACTTGAATACTGAGTTCAGTGTGTTCTGCTGGCAACAACTTGAATACTGAGTTCAGTTTGTTCTGCTGGCAACAACTTGAATACTAGTTCAGTTTGTTCTGCTGGCAACAACTTGAATACTGAGTTCAGTTTGTTCTGCTGGCAACAACTTGAATACTAAGTTCAGTTTGTTCTGCTGGCAACAACTTGAATACTGAGTTCAGTTTGTTCTGCTGGCAACAACTTGAATACTAGTTCAGTTTGTTCTGCTGGCAACAACTTGAATACTGAGTTCAGTTTGTTCTGCTGGCAACAACTTGAATACTAGTTCAGTTTGTTCTGCTGGCAACAACTTGAATACTAGTTCAGTTTGTTCTGCTGGCAACAACTTGAATACTAGTTCAGTTTGTTCTGCTGGCAACAACTTGAATACTAGTTCAGTTTGTTCTGCTGGCAACAACTTGAATACCCAGTTCAGTTTGTTCTGCTGGCAACAACTTGAATACTAGTTCAGTTTGTTCTGCTGGCAACAACTTGAATACTAGTTCAGTTTGTTCTGCTGGCAACAACTTGAATACTAGTTCAGTTTGTTCTGCTGGCAACAACTTGAATACTCAGTTCAGTTTGTTCTGCTGGCAACAACTTGAATACTAGTTCAGTTTGTTCTGCTGGCAACAACTTGAATACTGAGTTCAGTTTGTTCTGCTGGCAACAACTTGAATACTAAGTTCAGTTTGTTCTGCTGGCAACAACTTGAATACTGAGTTCAGTTTGTTCTGCTGGCAACAACTTGAATACTAGTTCAGTTTGTTCTGCTGGCAACAACTTGAATACTCAGTTCAGTTTGTTCTGCTGTCAACAACTTGAATACTAGTTAAGTTTGTTCTGCTGGCAACAACTTGAATACTAGTTAAGTTTGTTCTGCTGGCAACAACTTGAATACTAGTTCAGTTTGTTCTGCTGGCAACAACTTGAATACTGAGTTCAGTTTGTTCTGCTGGCAACAACTTGAATACTGAGTTCAGTTTGTTCTGCTGGCAACAACTTGAATACTAGTTCAGTTTGTTCTGCTGGCAACAACTTGAATACTAGTTCAGTTTGTTCTGCTGGCAACAACTTGAATACTGAGTTCAGTTTGTTCTGCTGGCAACAACTTGAATACTAGTTAAGTTTGTTCTGCTGGCAACAACTTGAATACTAGTTAAGTTTGTTCTGCTGGCAACAACTTGAATACTAGTTCAGTTTGTTCTGCTGGCAACAACTTGAATACTAGTTCAGTTTGTTCTGCTGGCAACAACTTGAATACTAGTTCAGTTTGTTCTGCTGGCAACAACTTGAATATTAGTTCAGTTTGTTCTGCTGGCAACAACTTGAATACTGAGTTCAGTTTGTTCTGCTGGCAACAACTTGAATACTAGTTCAGTTTGTTCTGCTGGCAACAACTTGAATACTAGTTCAGTTTGTGTGGTTACTGTACCACTCGCTGCTGTATCTGCTGTACTTTAGGTTTCCAGTGTGAAAGGATGAGCGATGCAACAGTATACTTGTCCTACCATCACTGTAGACAAGGGCACACTTTAACTATTTCTTCCTCTTTCAGGTTCAGGTGGATTCTCATGGGCAGCTCGCCAGTCTGCATGTTGCTGTAGCACTGTCTCCAGGAAGGATGAGCAGGCTGCAGGCTGCTGTAGCACTGTCTCCAGGAAGGATGAGCAGTCTGCAGGCTGCAGGCTGCTGTAGCACTGTCTCCAGGAAGGATGAGCAGTCTGCAGGCTGCTGTAGCACTGTCTCCAGGAAGGATGAGCAGGCTGCAGGCTGCTGTGGTACTCCAGGAAGGATGAGCAGGCTGCAGGCTGCTGTAGCACTGTCTCCAGGAAGGATGAGCAGGCTGCAGGCTGCTGTAGCACTGTCTCCAGGAAGGATGAGCAGGCTGCAGGCTGCAGGCTGCTGTAGCACTGTCTCCAGGAAGGATGAGCAGGCTGCAGGCTGCAGGCTGCTGTAGCACTGTCTCCAGGAAGGATGAGCAGGCTGCAGGCTGCTGTAGCACTGTCTCCAGGAAGGATGAGCAGGCTGCAGGCTGCTGTAGCACTGTCTCCAGGAAGGATGAGCAGGCTGCAGACGAACCCAGGATCCAACTAACAGTTCAACTCCAATAACAAAAAGAAACCCGGCCAAGGGGGGTGGATGCCTCAAAGAACAATGATGGACTGCTCTTGCAGTGAATGAAAAAAGGACGTGAAGTAGTGTGTTCACCAGATAGGAGGAAAAAAAACGTTCAGTTTGTTCTGCTGGCAACAACTTGAATACTAGTTCAGTTTGTTCTGCTGGCAACAACTTGAATACTGAGTTCAGTTTGTTCTGCTGGCAACAACTTGAATACTAGTTCAGTTTGTGTGGTTACTGTGTCCTTCTCAAAGCTTCCTTGGTCTAGAAGGGAAAAACAAGGCGCCTGATTGGCTAACTCAGCCAACTCACAGCAAGCAATGTTCTTATTGGCTTACAAAGCTCCCCATGTTTAGAGTGACTGCTGCTCCAACCAATTACACTCCATATCTTTGAATCTCCTAAATTAACCTCTGAAAATGATTATATGTTGTTTGTTGTTTGTTTGTGTCATCACATACTTTTAACCCATTTAGACCCGACATCGAAATTTAAAAAATGTCTTCTAAATCATGACAGTTTTCTGAAAAACCTATGTTTCTATATCAGTGGTTCTCAAATGATTTCATGTCAAGGACCCCAGAAATCTTATGAAATTGGCTGCCGACCCCCCATCTAAAAATATGTTGTTCCAGGGACTCCCCAGAAGCAAGGTTTTGAGTTAAAAATGTTCGCTCTGAAAGAATATAATATATTCAAAGATTTGTGCCACATTTTCACGATAAAAAAAGAATAGCAGATCTGCTAATTTTCAACAGCTAAAGCATAACATAATGCTTAAAACACCAAAAAGGGGTTCCCGTCCAAAATGGGTTAAATATTTTGTCCTATTTATTTGTCACTGAAGAGTAAATTATTTTAATTATACCGTTTGTGATGATGTCAACGAGCGTGTGAGCAACAGATTTTACAAAGCGACACAAACGTGCTGTGATCTTTGCATCTGCCTCGTGTGAACGCAACGATAGAGAGAATATAGAAACACACACACGTGCAGATAACCACAAACAGACGCCGAGACGCGCGCACATACCAAATGGTAGACACACGCACATGTGCGTGCGCACGTGGCGTGCGTGCACAAACACACCGATAAACACATACAGATTGGACAGTAACAATGATTAATTGACTGACTTGACTCGGAATGAGTCGGCTACTGTACACAATACAATCTGTTGTAAGCTTCTGAAATTTCTGCTATTTCTGCAGATTTTGTAGATCTGCTATTTTGTTATTTTTGAAAAATGTTTGAAAATGTATCGGTCAATTAACACCTTTAACACAATCATTCCCGGGATTCCTTCAAAATAGGAGCTCTGGGGTGCCGGAAAGACATGTCCGCTTTTACTCTGAAACCCCAATGGCGGATGGAGGCGGCCATGGGACCCCGTTGACTCGCATCAAACTCAGTTTCCCAGAAGCCCTTGCAAGCCAGCGATGGGTCGATTTCCGGTTACGTCATCATAAAGCGGTTGTCCTTGTCACAAAGTCGGTATTTCTTAAAAGTTATCAAAAAATCACACCCGTGTGAACTGAGTGGTGTAAGGTCTTATATAGACTGATCAGCTGTGGTCTGACGTAATGTCTGACGTAATGAAATCACACCCGTGTGAACTGGGTGACCATAGCAACCATGCTCATTTTTTGGTACGAACAAACAGACAGACAAACAGACAGACAGACAAACAGACAGACACGTAAACTAACAAAGCCAGTTGTAGGAGTGGTTTACACCACTCAAAAAACGGCGAATTAAACATATACAACAAAAGGCGGGTTTAGAGGATTCGTCAGGGAAAGAGAATGGAACATAACACGCGTTTAGCCGGGTTCCGCAGCGAACCTGTTAATTGTGATTAGACGATTATGTAATACTTGGGACAGGCCCAGGTGTTGTAACTTAATGGGGTTACATTTTGTGATGTTATTTCATTTGCATAATGGTTGAATGCTGCTAAATGCATATTATTATTATTATTATTTACAGTTAAAGGTATATTCAGTGATTTTGCTTCATTCAAATATCACTTATTTTTTCTTTTTATTTGGATAATCCTCCCTACTATAGAGTGTGCTGACCATAAGGAGTTCCTCCCTGTCCCCAGTGAGCCCCTGGGGTCAAAAAACCCTAGTTTCAGTTTTGGTGGCGGGTGGCAAAGTCTTCATCCAATAGATGAGAGGGGCCTTCCTCCAATCATGTGTGGGGGCGGGCCTTGGTGCACTTGCTGTTGCACTCCCCCCCACTGTAGAGGGTGTGCATGTGCACATTTTGTTACCGGGGCGGACTGGGTGGTTTTCCAAATCACCCAAATCACTGAATGCTCCTTTAAAAAGACTAAAGGAGTTAAAATGAATTGATTGATTGTCTATTTTGACATCTATTTGTATTCCTAACAAAGGGTTACGGTATCTAGAAACTGCATGTTCCATGATGCTTTGCGGTTAGCGCCAGACGTTAGCAAAAAAGACCGGGATTCTCTTGTTATGATTCTGATGAGATATTGAGCAATACTACTAAGAGAAAACTCACATATGTCAAGTGATACAAAAAAAACGAATTTTCTGTGTATTTGCATACTTTTCCCCCCCAAAAAGCCAAGCTTTATTACATATGTCTGGCGTCCTGTCCATTCCTTTAACTCATTTAGACCGGAGTTAAAAAAGTTCGCTCTGAAAGAATATATATTCAAAGATTTGCGCCACATTTTTACGATTTTTCAAAAATAGCAGACCTACAAGCTCGTAGCGCGCCACTCGGTGGCGCGCTATGAGCTTGTAGATCTGCTATTTTTCAATAGCTAAATTATAACATAATGTTTAAAACACCAAAAGGGGTTCCCGCCCAAAATGGGTTAACCCATTTAGACCTGAGGCCGATTCTACAAAATGTCTTCTAAATCATGACAGTTTTCTGAAAAAACCCTATGTTTCTATGTCAGTGGTGCTCAAACTATTTCATGTGAAGGACCCCAAAAATGTATTTGCCCCCCCCCCCCCCCCCCCCCCCCAGAAGCAAAGATTTGAGTTAAAAATGTTCGCTCTGAAAGTATATTCCAAATTTGCGCCACATTTCAAATATACACATTCAAAAATAGCAGATCTACAGTGCCGCGCTACGAGCTTGTAGATCTGCTATTTTTCAATAGCTAAAGTATAACATAATGCTTTAAAACACCAAAAGGGGGGTTCCCATCCAGAATGGGTTAAATCTACACCAGGGTGTCCTGGGGTCCTTCCTACCTGGTCTGAGGGTGATGCTGATGTCCGACGGCGACACCTGCGTTCCTCGCAGCGTGGCGTTGACCTCCACCTCCACCTTCGGGTGCTCCATGAAGCGCGGCGAGCAGCCCCTCCTCAGCAGGTTGACGGGACGGTCACAGCGACGCCCGCCCTCCGCGCCTTCCAGGAAGCCCTGTGGAGGTCACCCAAACAGAAGGTCACTCGGTGGTGGGGGACAGGACGAGACGGATGGACACATGTTTAATATGTTAGCCATAATGGCTCCCATGTTCCTTTCATTTGACACGGTTACGGTTACAGTAAGAAGATTGTAACAGTCATATAACGTGCTGCCTGTCAGTGGCCTTGTGGTTAGAGTGTCCGCCCTGAGACTGGGAGGTCGGGGTTCAATCCCCGGCCGGGTCATACCAAAGACTCTAAAAATGGGACCCAGTGCCTCCCTGCTTGGCACTCAGCATCAAGGGTTGGATTGGGGGTAAGTCCCTGCGACATACTAGCGTCATGTCCAGGGGGTGTACTTGTACATCAAGCTGCCTCACGCTACAGAAACAGGAGATAGGCTCCTGCCCTATGGGCCTCATGGCTCGGCAAGGCTACTTACTACTTACTGTCATTGTCAAAGGTCGAATGAAAAACAAATTATATACGTCATCATCATTTTTCGACCGTGGTCGAGATCATGGATTTCACAAAGCCACGCCAGACTTCCCGGTCCTTCATTGCCATCCCCAGTTCCTGCTTACTGATGCCTGTGTGTCCCTAGCGATGACATCAGGGAACGACAGTTTTCTACCTCTGGTCTGCTTTGAGGCAGGACTCCAGAGAAGAAGGGAAGATATAACCTCATGATCAGCTCTGTAGCAGTGGTCGGCAAACTGTGTTCTTCTGGATCGGACTAGTGAAGAAACACGGGGAAGGTTGCCGTATATTAGATTAGTCGATGGGTGGCTCTTCCAAGACAGATTTTGCGCTATCATTAGAAGGCGGGTGTATACTTAGTTGCACACTGGTGTTGTTTGCCGTAAAATAGCAGATATACAAACTCACAACGCGTCACATTCGTAACATGTTGTGAGCTTGTAGATCTGCAGAACAAAACATTAGAAAGAAGAAGAAAACGGCAGGTTACAACACTTTTTGTGTTGTTTTTCTTCTTTGTAATTATTTGTTTGGTCCAAAATATTGTGTTTGTTGTCATGATTTGTCACGACTCGAGTTGGCTTTTATTTGTACGACGTTGGGTTTGTACGACCTTATAAGGTCTTTAAATAAATACGTTTTGAAATGTCTATGGGACGGGATGCCTGAAGAAGGTCCGGAGACCGAAACGTTGCATTAAAAAGAAAAATACTGGGCCTGGCGTCGTCATGAAAGAGGGCGGGACTGGGCCTGGCGTCGTCATGAAAGGGGGCGGGACTGGGCCTGGCGTCGTCATGAAAGGGGGCGGGACTGGGCCTGGCGTCGTCATGAAAGGGGGCGGGACTGGGCCTGGCGTCGTCATGAAAGGGGGCGGGACTGGGCCTGGCGTCGTCATGAAAGGGGGCGGGACTAGGCCTGGCGTCGTCATGAAAGGGGGCGGGACTGGGCCTGGCGTCGTCATGAAAGGGGGCGGGACTGGGCCTGGCGTCGTCATGAAAGGGGGCGGGACTGTGACGCTCCATAACTGTCACTGCATGAGGCTTCAGGTGTTTCAAGGCGGGTCAAAAAGCCGTAAAGGAGAATTCCGGACAAGCCGTTTCCTTACCTTAATCTGACGTTATTATATCCAATAACTCGCGGTACAGGTGAACAATGTCATAATTCCATCCCCGGCGCACCGCAGCGCCGAGCACGCGTGGTGGGTTTAACCCATTTTGACCTGAGATCAGATTCTAAAAATGTCTTCTACATCCTGACAGTTTTCTGAAAAAGCCATGTTTCTATGTCAGTCGTTCTTTGATCTTTCAAAAATAGCAGACCTACAAAGCTCGTAGCGCGCCACTCGGTGGCGCGCTACGAGCTTGTAGATCTGCTATTTTTCAATAGCTAACGCATAACATGATGCTAACACCAAAAGGGGTTCCCGCCCCACAATGGGTTGACGGTAAATCGGCCACTAAACGGCAGCCCATTCGGGGACAAAACACTGTGTTGAGTTATTACAGTATGAGACATTCTGTTATTACAGTATGAGACATTCTGTTATTACAGTACAAGTAAGACGCGCGAACGCGGGAAGCGAACGCAGCTCGTAAATTGCAAAAACAACAATTAGAATAAATTACGTAATTTTTTAAGGTTTTTTTTAAGTTCTCTTTTTTGTGTTTAAGATTTTTTTTAAGTTAAGTTTTTTTTAAGTTTTTCCTTTTAAAGTTTTTCCTTTTTAAGTTTTTTTTTTTTTTAAGTTAAGTTTTTCCTTTTAAAGTTTTTCCTTTTTAAGTTTTTTTTTAAGTTAAGTTTTTTTTTAAGTTAAGTTTTTTGTAAGTTAAGTTTTGTGTGTGTGTGTGTGTGTGTGTGTGTGTGTGTGTGTGTGTGTGTGTGTGTGTGTGTGTGTGTGTGTGTGTGTGTGTGTGTGTGTGTGTGTGTGTGTGCGCGTGCATGTGTGTGTGTGTGTGTTTTTGTGTGTGATACAGCTGCGCCCTCTGGTGGTGGGCGTGTGGTGTTACAGCGTGACACACACACACACACACACACACACAGACAGGATCTGCTGGGTCTCATAGTAAATGCTCACTGCGTTCGCAATTACACATTCTGTTATTACAGTATGAGACATTCTGTTATTACAGTATGAGACATTCTGTTATTACAGTATGAGACATTCTGTTATTACAGTATGAGACATTCTGTTATTACAGTATGAGACATTCTGTTATTACAGTATGAGACATTCTGTTATTACAGTATGAGACATTCTGTTATTACATTATGAGACATTCTGTTATTACAGTATGAGACATTCTGTTATTACAGTATGAGACATTCTGTTATTACAGTATGAGACATTCTGTTATTACAGTATGAGACATTCTGTTATTACAGTATGAGACATACTGTTATTACAGTATGAGACATTCTGTTATTACAGCATGAGACATTCTGTTATTACAGTATGAGACATTCTGTTATTACAGCATGAGACATTCTGTTATTACAGTATGAGACATTCTGTTATTACAGCATGAGACATTCTGTTATTACATTATGAGACATTCTGTTATTACAGTATGAGACATTCTGTTATTACAGTATGAGACATTCTGTTATTACAGTATGAGACATTCTGTTATTACAGTATGAGACATTCTGTTATTACAGTATGAGACATTCTGTTATTACAGTATGAGACATTCTGTTATTGCAGTATGAGACATTCTGTTATTACAGTATGAGACATTCTGTTATTACAGTATGAGACATTCTGTTATTACAGTATGAGACATTCTGTTATTACAGTATGAGACATTCTGTTATTACAGTATGAGACATTCTGTTATTACAGTATGAGACATTCTGTTATTACAGTATGAGACATTCTGTTATTACAGTAAGAGACATTCTGTTATTACAGTATGAGACATTCTGTTATTACAGTATGAGACATTCTGTTATTACAGCATGAGACATTCTGTTATTACAGTATGAGACATTCTGAGAGTTATTACAGTATGAGACATTCTGTTATTACAGTATGAGACATTCTGTTATTACAGTATGAGACATTCTGTTATTACAGTATGAGACATTCTGTTATTACAGTATGAGACATTCTGTTATTACAGCATGAGACATTCTGTTATTACAGCATGAGACATTCTGTTATTACAGTATGAGACATTCTGTTATTACAGTATGAGACATTCTGTTATTACAGTATGAGACATTCTGTTATTACAGCATGAGACATTCTGTTATTACAGCATGAGACATTCTGTTATTACAGCATGAGACATTCTGTTATTACAGTATGAGACATTCTGTTATTACAGTATGAGACATTCTGTTATTACAGTATGAGACATTCTGTTATTACAGTATGAGACATTCTGTTATTACAGTATGAGACATTCTGTTATTACAGTATGAGACATTCTGTTATTACAGTATGAGACATTCTGTTATTACAGTATGAGACATTCTGTTATTACATTATGAGACATTCTGTTATTACAGTATGAGACATTCTGTTATTACAGTATGAGACATTCTGTTATTACAGTATGAGACATTCTGTTATTACAGTATGAGACATTCTGTTATTACAGTATGAGACATTCTGTTATTACAGTATGAGACATTCTGTTATTACAGTATGAGACATTCTGTTATTACAGTATGAGACATTCTGTTATTACAGTATGAGACATTCTGTTATTACAGTATGAGACATTCTGTTATTACATTATGAGACATTCTGTTATTACAGTATGAGACATTCTGTTATTACAGTATGAGACATTCTGTTATTACAGTATGAGACATTCTGTTATTACAGTATGAGACATTCTGTTATTACAGTATGAGACATTCTGTTATTACAGTATGAGACATTCTGTTATTACAGTATGAGACATTCTGAAAGACAGATGTCTTCAAAAAGACAATCATTTTGTAGCGATCAAAACAAGCGATTTATCGTTGAACCCACCGCACGCGCCCCGGCGCCGCGGTGCAGGACTCGGGACGGAGTTATGTCATTTTTCACCTCTACCAACTGGATATTAACAACCAAGGTAAGAAAAAACGGTTAGTCAAGAAATCTTCTTTAAACTTGAATGGGGAAGATCATCTGCGGAAGTAGGAAAAGAAAGACAACTTCCAGGTGAAGTTCACACTGCCCTGCCTTTCTAGACACTCAGGTCACTCTCTGCCTCAGGTCTCGTTCTAGACACTCTCTGCCTCAGGTCCGTTCTAGACACTCTCTGCCTCAGGTCCTTTCTAGACACTCTCTGCCTCAGGTCCGTTCTAGACACTCTCTGCCTCAGGTCCGTTCTAGACACTCTCTGCCTCAGGTCCGTTCTAGACACTCTCTGCCTCAGGTCCGTTCTAGACACTCTCTGCCTCAGGTCCGTTCTAGACACTCTCTGCCTCAGGTCCTTTCTAGACACTCTCTGCCTCAGGTCACTCTCTGCCTCAGGTCCTTTCTAGACACTCTCTGCCTCAGGTCTCGTTCTAGACACTCTCTGCCTCAGGTCCTTTCTAGACACTCTCTGCCTCAGGTCCTTTCTAGACACTCTCTGCCTCAGGTCCGTTCTAGACACTCTCTGCCTCAGGTCCGTTCTAGACACTCTCTGCCTCAGGTCCTTTCTAGACACTCTCTGCCTCAGGTCCTTTCTAGACACTCTCTGCCTCAGGTCCGTTCTAGACACTCTCTGCCTCAGGTCCTTTCTAGACACTCTCTGCCTCAGGTCCTTTCTAGACACTCTCTGCCTCAGGTCCGTTCTAGACACTCTCTGCCTCAGGTCGTGACCAGCTAGCCTTTCTAGACACTCTCTGCCTCAGGTCCGTTCTAGACACTCTCTGCCTCAGGTCCTTTCTAGACACTCTCTGCCTCAGGTCCGTTCTAGACACTCTCTGCCTCAGGTCCGTTCTAGACACTCTCTGCCCTGCCGTTCTAGACACTCTCTGCCTCAGGTCCGTTCTAGACACTCTCTGCCTCAGGTCCGTTCTAGACACTCTCTGCCTCAGGTCCGTTCTAGACACTCTCTGCCCTGCCGTTCTAGACACTCTCTGCCTCAGGTCCGTTCTAGACACTCTCTGCCTCAGGTCCGTTCTAGACACTCTCTGCCTCAGGTCCGTTCTAGACACTCTCTGCCCTGCCGTTCTAGACACTCTCTGCCTCAGGTCCGTTCTAGACACTCTCTGCCTCAGGTCCGTTCTAGACACTCTCTGCCTCAGGTCCGTTCTAGACACTCTCTGCCTCAGGTCACTCTCTGCCTCAGGTCCGTTCTAGACACTCTCTGCCTCAGGTCGCTCTCTGCCTCAGGTCCTTTCTAGACACTCTCTGCCTCAGGTCTCTCTCTGCCTCAGGTCCGTTCTAGACACTCTCTGCCTCAGGTCGCTCTCTGCCTCAGGTCGCTCTCTGCCTCAGGTCCTTTCTAGACACTCTCTGCCTCAGGTCCGTTCTAGACACTCTCTGCCTCAGGTCGCTCTCTGCCTCAGGTCCGTTCTAGACACTCTCTGCCTCAGGTCCTTTCTAGACACTCTCTGCCTCAGGTCCGTTCTAGACACTCTCTGCCTCAGGTCCGTTCTAGACACTCTCTGCCTCAGGTCCGTTCTAGACACTCTCTGCCTCAGGTCTCTTTCTAGACACTCTCTGCCTCAGGTCCTTTCTAGACACTCTCTGCCTCAGGTCGTGACCAGCTAGCCTTTCTAGACACTCTCTGCCTCAGGTCTCTTTCTAGACACTCTCTGCCTCAGGTCGTGACCAGCTAGGCTTTTCTCTTTCTAGACACTCTCTGCCTCAGGTCGTGACCAGCTAGGCTTTTCTCTTTCTAGACACTCTCTGCCTCAGGTCGTGACCAGCTAGGCTTTTCTCTTCGCAGAAGAGTAAGGCTGGCGACTGTTCGCCGCTTCACCTCCCAATGTATGAATGAATGAACCATTATAAAGACTTGGAAAAGCGCTATAAAAATGCAATTAATTATTATCCAGTGTTTTCTACACAGCTGGCTTTGTGACGATCGGGTGAGAGGGGACCACCAAGTACTGGAAATTACTTGACTCGGGGCAGACCAAGGCGCAGATGGAGGGATTACATCGACTCACTGGCCTTGGAACGCCTCGGGAAGTCACTAATGTGGAGCTCTCTGGTGGAGCTGTTGCCCCCGCGACCCGACTACGGATAAGCGGTTGAAGATGGATGGATGGAAGTTAATATGGACTGCAAGCTTTTTAAGTTTAGGTTTCAAAAGTGTGGTATATATACTGTGGTATATTATACTGCAATATGTGTTCATTTTAGCTGAGTGTATACATGATCACTGTGGATTTGACTGTGTACAGCTTAACACCCTCTTTGCAGCAGTCTGACAACTTTATGCTTCTGACACGCACGCACGCACGCGCACGCACTGCACAGACACACAGGCACACACACAGGCGCGCGTATGCGCGCACACACACACACACACACGCACAGACACACACACAGGCGCGCGCATGCGCGCGCACGCACGCACGCACGCACACACGCACACACACACACACACACACACACACACACACACACACACACACACACACACACACACACACAGGCGCGCGCACACGCACACACACACACACACACACACACACACACACACACACACACACACATTGCACAGACACACAGGCACACAGGCACACACACAGGCGCACGCACACACACACACACACACACACACACACACACACACACACACACACACACACACACATTGCACAGACACACAGGCACACAGGCACACACACAGGCGCACGCACACGCACACACACAGGCCACACATGCGGGACTTGGCTGGGCTCACACTCGCATTTGTAATCTACATCTGTGTGCTCTGTTCTCTCTGAAGTATAGTTTGCGACGACGAAACCAAGTTCTCTTCTTTAGAAATGTATTCCGTTTGACTCGAATGCTGTATCAGCAGAAAGGAAAGAGAAGAAAAGGAAGGAAAAAAATAAGTGTTTCTTCTCTACTTATTTCTCGCGCACTCAGCGTTTTGGAAAAGAACGCATGCAGAATGCATCTGGAATGTTCATGAGTGAAAGAGACTATTTTGTAAGCAAATAAAAAAACGTCAACAGTGAATCGAATAAATGGTTCAGTACAAATAGTATGTATACGACTGTGGCTCAAGAGGTAGATCTATGAGGTAGATCTATGTAAAGCGCCTTGGATAAAGGCGCTATATAAATGCACCATTTGTATACAAATATATATAGTATAGTATACAAATAGTCTGTATATAGTAGTATCCATAGATATTTACTATAGTTCCTGTTAGTCTGTATATAGTAGTATTTGTATTTGTATATAGTAATAGCAGAACAAGCTCACAGTGCGACACCTTGTGAGCTTTTTTTTTTTTTTTAAGATGTTTTTTTTGCGGCTTACGCCTTTTATTGGTTTTTGAAGGGACAGACAGTAGGCTGACAGGAAACGGGAGAGAGATGGGGGAAGACATGCAGTAAAGGCCGTGTCGGGCTCGGGAGTCGAACCCGCGGCACACTGCGACTGGATTACCAGTCGGGTGCCCAGACGGTTACGCCACCGCCTGGGCCCTTGTGAGCTTTTCAAATAGCCGATGCATATATAATGTTTATAAGTGCTCATGTGGCCTAATATTTGTCGCTTATTTTGGGCTTGTTTTCATAATATGAAATGTATATTATACCCTGGTTGCTTATTTCTCTCGCACAATCTGGCATGTGTATTGTGTGTGTGTGTGTGTGTGTGTGTGTGTGTGTGTGTGCGCGTGTCTACATAATTAATGTCTGCTGTGCATTTGATTCAGGTTCATGTGTAGTACAGACAGTAGTACCGTAAGTGTGTGTGTGTGTGCGTGCGTGTGTGCGCACGTGTGTGCGTGCGCGTGCTCGTGTGTGCATGCGTGTGTGTTATTAGCACTGTTTAGCTATACGTCACAGCGCAGACTCTCCCAACAATGGGAGCAGTGTATTGGTGTCGCGGCTTTGGCCGGTAAAGCCAGGAGTGGATTAGGAACCTTTGTTATAGGACTCTACCAGAGTCTGTAGGAAATGCACTCGCTGACACACAATCAGGCCTAGAACTGCTGCTGCGTCACTGAGCCCAACACACTGGATACAGTATATAAAGGCCTAGAACTGCTGCGTCACTGAGCCCAACACACTGGATACAGTATATAAAGGCCTAGAACTGCTGCTGCGTCACTGAGCCCAACACACTGGATTCAGTATAAAGGCCTAGAACTGCTGCGTCACTGAGCCCAACACACTGGATACAGTATATAAAGGCCTAGAACTGCTGCTGCGTCACTGAGCCCAACACACTGGATACAGTATATAAAGGCCTAGAACTGCTGCTGCGTCACTGAGCCCAACACACTGGATACAGTATATAAAGGCCTAGAACTGCTGCTGCGTCACTGAGCCCAACACACTGGATACAGTATATAAAGGCCTAGAACTGCTGCGTCACTGAGCCCAACACACTGGATACAGTATATAAAGGCCTAGAACTGCTGCTGCGTCACTGAGCCCAACACACTGGATTCAGTATAAAGGCCTAGAACTGCTGCGTCACTGAGCCCAACACACTGGATACAGTATATAAAGGCCTAGAACTGCTGCTGCGTCACTGAGCCCAACACACTGGATACAGTATATAAAGGCCTAGAACTGCTGCTGCGTCACTGAGCCCAACACACTGGATACAGTATATAAAGGCCTAGAACTGCTGCTGCGTCACTGAGCCCAACACACTGGATACAGTATATAAAGGCCTAGAACTGCTGCTGCGTCACTGAGCCCAACACACTGGATACAGTATATAAAGGCCTAGAACTGCTGCTGCGTCACTGAGCCCAACACACTGGATACAGTATATAAAGGCCTAGAACTGCTGCTGCGTCACTGAGCCCAACACACTGGATACAGTATATAAAGGCCTAGAACTGCTGCTGCGTCACTGAGCCCAACACACTGGCCTAAAAATGCAAAAAAGAGAAATACTAATTGTAACGTTCCAACGTGCAATGGCATAAAACACAATTAAACCGTAAATAATCGCATTTTTTCAACCAAGGTTCATGTTCTAGGTTGTTAGCAATAGACTATGTGACAACCAGGAATAGTCTGGTGACCACCGGAGAGACGGGTGGCAGCCGGAATGTAGACGGCACCCGGGAGCAGTATGGGTTGGCGCCCCAGCCTGTGTCTTCCGTGAGGAAGAAGCCCAACAAACCCTCGGTGAGGCCTTTAGGAGGGCCATTCAAGCCTCAAGCGGAGCCTGCGGCACCACCAAGGGCAAGGCGGAGCCTGCGGAACCGTTGCGGCTCGAGAATCCACCATTCCTGAATAAAGTGCCTGGTGCTGGGAGTCTGGTGCAACGCACAGGGCCTGACCTGGTGAGAGCAGGAGTGGACCTGGTGAGACGTAGGAGGGGCCCGGACAGGAGTCCACCCACAGAGCCTAGTCCCTCCACGCGCCAGAATGGTACCTCCCAGTCCCGGCAGAGTAGTTCAGGAGGAATGGATTGTGTGGCCCTGGTTTTTCCCTAATGGGTCTGATCGAGGGTAGCTACTGGGACGTAAGTCGAAACTTGATCACCCCGGCTGGGTCACCTGAGTGAGGGGTATGATGTTGGGAGACCCGAAACCCCGATCACCTTCGGATACATCACTGAGGATACGTCCCAGGTGCATCCATGCGATTTTTTATTATTAAAGAAAGTAAAAGAAGAGTGTTTTTTTCATTTGCTGCTTTCTTTTGTTTTAGCGATTTTAGCTATTTTTGACAGGGGGCGGGGGCATTCGAACATGGGGCTATACGTCTTTATTTACAAAATATTATGGCGATTTCTTTTTTTATTGTTTACTATAGTCCTACTAGACCCCAAGAAATTACATCTGGCCACAAAAGATCCCAGGATCTAGTGAATGTGAAGGTAGCCTACTGGGGGGAAGCCACACTGTGTGTCATAGGCTCAATATAGTCAGTTTGACACATTCAGTAGATCCCATGATCTTTTGTGGTCAAATCTAATTTTGTGGGGTCTAGTAGGACTATAGTAAATAACTATAGTAAACTATAATACAAAAAATAAATCACTATACAATTTAGTAAAAATAAATACATATTTAGCCCCATGTTCGAATGGGCCCCCTGTCAAAAACAGCTAAAATCCTTAAAACGAAAGAAAGCAGCAAATGAAAAATAATTAACACTCATCTTTTACTTTCTCTAATAACAACCTAAAAGGCTAAAACATGAACCTTGGTTGAAAAAAACTAAAGTTGTCCTTTAAATCTGTAGCGGTGACAGCATGCGGTGAGTTTACTAGACAGACTGACAGGTTTGCTAACTGTTTGAAACCAATAACCCATTTTGTAACCCCTTTTGGTGTTTTAAACATTATGTTATAATTTAGCTATTGAAAAATAGCAGATCTACAAGCTCGTAGCGCGCCACCGAGTGGCGCGCTACGAGCTTGTAGGTCTGCTATTTTTGAAAAATAGTGAAAATATTTATTTCAGAAAACTGGAGGATTTAGAAGATTTTTTTTTTAAATGTTGAGGTCAGGCCTAAATAGGATAATAAACAACAGTCACATGAAGGAATGACTCAAAGCACATTGTAGGTTTTTTGTTCTCCGTCTGTTCCTGTTTCTCTGTTCCTGTTTGTTGCTGTGTGTGTTTGGCCGTCCACCTGAAGGTCTGTTCCTGTTTCTCTGTTCCTGTTTGTTGCTGTGTGTGTTTGGCCGTCCACCTGAAGGTCTGTTCCTGTTTCTCTGTTCCTGTTTGTTGCCGTGCGTGTTTGGCCGTCCACCTGAAGGTCTGTTCCTGTTTCTCTGTTCCTGTTTGTTGCCGTGCGTGTTTGGCCGTCCACCTGAAGGTCTGTTCCTGTTCCTCTGTTCCTGTTTGTTGCTGTGTGTGTTTGGCCGTCCACCTGAAGGTCTGTTCCTGTTTCTCTGTTCCTGTTTGTTGCTGTGTGTGTTTGGCCGTCCACCTGAAGGTCTGTTCCTGTTTGTTGCTGTGTGTGTTTGGCCGTCCACCTGAAGGTCTGTTCCTGTTTCTCTGTTCCTGTTTGTTGCTGTGTGTGTTTGGCCGTCCACCTGAAGGTCTGTTCCTGTTTCTCTGTTCCTGTTTGTTGCTGTGTGTGTTTGGCCGTCCACCTGAAGGTCATTGTTCCTGTTTGTTGCTGTGTGTGTTTGGCCGTCCACCTGAAGGTCTCTGTTCCTGTTTGTTGCCGTGTGTGTTTGGTCGTCCACCTGAAGGTCTCTGTTCCTGTTTGTTGCTGTGTGTGTTTGGCCGTCCACCTGAAGGTCTGTTTCTCTGTTCCCGTTTGTTGCTGTGTGTGTTTGGCCGTCCACCTGAAGGTCATTGTTCCTGTGTGTTGCCGTGTGTGTTTGGCCGTCCACCTGAAGGTCATTGTGTGTGTTTGGCCGTCCACCTGAAGGTCATTGTGTGTGTTTGGCCGTCCACCTGAAGGTCATTGTGTGTGTTTGGCCGTCCACCTGAAGGTCATTGTGTGTGTTTGGCCGTCCACCTGAAGGTCTCTGTTCCTGTTGGTTGCTGTGTGTGTTTGGCCGTCCACCTGAAGGTCATTGTGTGTGTTTGGCCGTCCACCTGAAGGTCATTGTGTGTGTTTGGCCGTCCACCTGAAGGTCATTGTTGCTGTGTGTGTTTGGCCGTCCACCTGAAGGTCATTGTGTGTGTTTGGCCGTCCACCTGAAGGTCATTGTGTGTGTTTGGCCGTCCACCTGAAGGTCATTGTGTGTGTTTGGCCGTCCACCTGAAGGTCATTGTGTGTGTTTCGTCCACCTGAAGGTCATTGTGTGTGTTTCGTCCACCTGAAGGTCATTGTTTCTGTAAAGTCTCCACCTGAAGGTCATTGTGTGTGTTTCGTCCACCTGAAGGTCATTGTTTCTGTAAAGTCTCCACCTGAAGGTCATTGTGTGTGTGTTTCGTCCACCTGAAGGTCATTGTTTCTGTAAAGTCTCCACCTGAAGGTCATTGTGTGTGTTTCGTCCACCTGAAGGTCATTGTTTCTGTAAAGTCTCCACCTGAAGGTCATTGTTTCTGTAAAGTCTCCACCTGAAGGTCATTGTTTCTGTAAAGTCTCCACCTGAAGGTCATTGTGTGTGTTTCGTCCACCTGAAGGTCATTGTTTCTGTAAAGTCTCCACCTGAAGGTCATTGTGTGTGTTTCGTCCACCTGAAGGTCATTGTTTCTGTAAAGTCTCCACCTGAAGGTCATTGTGTGTGTTTCGTCCACCTGAAGGTCATTGTTTCTGTAAAGTCTCCACCTGAAGGTCATTGTGTGTGTTTGGTCGTCCACCTGAAGGTCATTGTGTGTGTTTCGTCCACCTGAAGGTCATTGTGTGTGTTTCGTCCACCTGAAGGTCATTGTTTCTGTAAAGTCTCCACCTGAAGGTCATTGTGTGTGTTTCGTCCACCTGAAGGTCATTGTTTCTGTAAAGTCTCCACCTGAAGGTCATTGTTTCTGTAAAGTCTCCACCTGAAGGTCATTGTTTCTGTAAAGTCTCCACCTGAAGGTCATTGTTTCTGTAAAGTCTCCACCTGAAGGTCATTGTGTGTGTTTGGCCGTCCACCTGAAGGTCATTGTGTGTGTTTGGCCGTCCACCTGAAGGTCATTGTGTGTTTGGCCGTCCACCTGAAGGTCATTGTTTCTGTAAAGTCTCCACCTGAAGGTCATTGTTTCTGTAAAGTCTCCACCTGAAGGTCATTGTGTGTGTTTCGTCCACCTGAAGGTCATTGTTTCTGTAAAGTCTCCACCTGAAGGTCATTGTGTGTGTTTCGTCCACCTGAAGGTCATTGTTTCTGTAAAGTCTCCACCTGAAGGTCATTGTTTCTGTAAAGTCTCCACCTGAAGGTCATTGTTTCTGTAAAGTCTCCACCTGAAGGTCATTGTTTCTGTAAAGTCTCCACCTGAAGGTCATTGTGTGTGTTTGGCCGTCCACCTGAAGGTCATTGTGTGTGTTTGGCCGTCCACCTGAAGGTCATTGTTTCTGTAAAGTCTCCACCTGAAGGTCATTGTTTCTGTAAAGTCTCCACCTGAAGGTCATTGTGTGTGTTTCGTCCACCTGAAGGTCATTGTTTCTGTAAAGTCTCCACCTGAAGGTCATTGTTTCTGTAAAGTCTCCACCTGAAGGTCATTGTTTCTGTAAAGTCTCCACCTGAAGGTCATTGTTTCTGTAAAGTCTCCACCTGAAGGTCATTGTTTCTGTAAAGTCTCCACCTGAAGGTCATTGTTTCTGTAAAGTCTCCACCTGAAGGTCATTGTTTCTGTAAAGTCTCCACCTGAAGGTCATTGTTTCTGTAAAGTCTCCACCTGAAGGTCATTGTTTCTGTAAAGTCTCCACCTGAAGGTCATTGTGTGTGTTTCGTCCACCTGAAGGTCATTGTGTGTGTTTCGTCCACCTGAAGGTCATTGTTTCTGTAAAGTCTCCACCTGAAGGTCATTGTTTCTGTAAAGTCTCCACCTGAAGGTCATTGTGTGTGTTTCGTCCACCTGAAGGTCATTGTGTGTGTTAGGTCGTCCACCTGAAGGTCATTGTGTGTGTTTCGTCCACCTGAAGGTCATTGTTTCTGTCAAGTCTCCACCTGAAGGTCATTGTGTGTGTGTGTGTGTGTGTGTGTGTGTGTTTCGTCCACCTGAAGGTCATTGTTTCTGTAAAGTCTCCACCTGAAGGTCATTGTGTGTGTTTCGTCCACCTGAAGGTCATTGTTTCTGTAAAGTCTCCACCTGAAGGTCATTGTTTCTGTAAAGTCTCCACCTGAAGGTCATTGTTCCTGTAAAGTCTCCACCTGAAGGTCATTGTTCCTGTAAAGTCTCCACCTGAAGGTCATTGTTCCTGTAAAGTCTCCACCTGAAGGTCATTGTGTGTGTTTCGTCCACCTGAAGGTCATTGTTTCTGTAAAGTCTCCACCTGAAGGTCATTGTTTCTGTAAAGTCTCCACCTGAAGGTCATTGTTCCTGTAAAGTCTCCACCTGAAGGTCATTGTTCCTGTAAAGTCTCCACCTGAAGGTCATTGTTCCTGTAAAGTCTCCACCTGAAGGTCATTGTGTGTGTTTCGTCCACCTGAAGGTCATTGTTCCTGTAAAGTCTCCACCTGAAGGTCATTGTTCCTGTAAAGTCTCCACCTGAAGGTCATTGTTCCTGTAAAGTCTCCACCTGAAGGTCATTGTTCCTGTAAAGTCTCCACCTGAAGGTCATTGTTCCTGTAAAGTCTCCACCTGAAGGTCATTGTTCCTGTAAAGTCTCCACCTGAAGGTCATTGTTCCTGTAAAGTCTCCACCTGAAGGTCATTGTTTCTGTAAAGTCTCCACCTGAAGGTCATTGTGTGTGTTTCGTCCACCTGAAGGTCATTGTTCCTGTAAAGTCTCCACCTGAAGGTCATTGTTTCTGTAAAGTCTCCACCTGAAGGTCATTGTTCCTGTAAAGTCTCCACCTGAAGGTCATTGTTCCTGTAAAGTCTCCACCTGAAGGTCATTGTTCCTGTAAAGTCTCCACCTGAAGGTCATTGTGTGTGTTTCGTCCACCTGAAGGTCATTGTTTCTGTAAAGTCTCCACCTGAAGGTCATTGTGTGTGTTCGTCCACCTGAAGGTCATTGTTCCTGTAAAGTCTCCACCTGAAGGTCATTGTTTCTGTAAAGTCTCCACCTGAAGGTCATTGTTTCTGTAAAGTCTCCACCTGAAGGTCATTGTTTCTGTAAAGTCTCCACCTGAAGGTCATTGTGTGTGTTTCGTCCACCTGAAGGTCATTGTTTCTGTAAAGTCTCCACCTGAAGGTCATTGTTTCTGTAAAGTCTCCACCTGAAGGTCATTGTTTCTGTAAAGTCTCCACCTGAAGGTCATTGTTTCTGTAAAGTCTCCACCTGAAGGTCATTGTGTGTGTTTCGTCCACCTGAAGGTCATTGTTTCTGTAAAGTCTCCACCTGAAGGTCATTGTTTCTGTAAAGTCTCCACCTGAAGGTCATTGTTTCTGTAAAGTCTCCACCTGAAGGTCATTGTGTGTGTTTCGTCCACCTGAAGGTCATTGTTTCTGTAAAGTCTCCACCTGAAGGTCATTGTTTCTGTAAAGTCTCCACCTGAAGGTCATTGTTTCTGTAAAGTCTCCACCTGAAGGTCATTGTTTCTGTAAAGTCTCCACCTGAAGGTCATTGTTTCTGTAAAGTCTCCACCTGAAGGTCATTGTTTCTGTAAAGTCTCCACCTGAAGGTCATTGTTTCTGTAAAGTCTCCACCTGAAGGTCATTGTTTCTGTAAAGTCTCCACCTGAAGGTCATTGTTTCTGTAAAGTCTCCACCTGAAGGTCATTGTTCCTGTAAAGTCTCCACCTGAAGGTCATTGTTTCTGTAAAGTCTCCACCTGAAGGTCATTGTTCCTGTAAAGTCTCCACCTGAAGGTCATTGTTTCTGTAAAGTCTCCACCTGAAGGTCATTGTTTCTGTAAAGTCTCCACCTGAAGGTCATTGTTTCTGTAAAGTCTCCACCTGAAGGTCATTGTTTCTGTAAAGTCTCCACCTGAAGGTCATTGTTTCTGTAAAGTCTCCACCTGAAGGTCATTGTTCCTGTAAAGTCTCCACCTGAAGGTCATTGTTTCTGTAAAGTCTCCACCTGAAGGTCATTGTTTCTGTAAAGTCTCCACCTGAAGGTCATTGTTTCTGTAAAGTCTCCACCTGAAGGTCATTGTTCCTGTAAAGTCTCCACCTGAAGGTCATTGTTTCTGTAAAGTCTCCACCTGAAGGTCATTGTGTGTGTTCGTCCACCTGAAGGTCATTGTTTCTGTAAAGTCTCCACCTGAAGGTCATTGTTCCTGTAAAGTCTCCACCTGAAGGTCATTGTTTCTGTAAAGTCTCCACCTGAAGGTCATTGTTTCTGTAAAGTCTCCACCTGAAGGTCATTGTTTCTGTAAAGTCTCCACCTGAAGGTCATTGTTTCTGTAAAGTCTCCACCTGAAGGTCATTGTTTCTGTAAAGTCTCCACCTGAAGGTCA